>NC_092428.1:29193241-29343598 GCF_036169615.1 Heliangelus exortis | reverse complement strand
AAAATTCTAGGCAACTTCCAGTTCATTTACTGCTGAACAACCTAATACCCTTGATTCAAAGCTTAACAAAGCCACAAAGGCTAAAACAACAATCCATCTCTCCCATGGATGTGCTCTGGGAACAGTATGTAGCTTATTAAATTATTACAGATACTATAAAAGGATGTATCTCAAAGCTCATCTCTTGGATGTACTTGCCTGTATGTGTACATTGAGCTTACTTGCTGGCAGGTTTGCTGAGAAATGCATATGGGAAGGAGAGGAGTGTCCTGATACTGCCCTTAAAACACTGAGGATAATGTGACTTTCTCCTTTTCTTGAACCATTCCTCTTCCACATCCTGCTTTAGCCTGCCTCTGGGAGCAGTTGGGAGAACAGAGGTGTTGGGATGCTGCTAAGGAGTCAGTGGGGGAAGAAAAATTTAAGGAGGGAGTGGATGGGTTAAACACTTGTCCTTTTTGCAGAAATGTGTTGCGTGAGACAAATCTCGCTGTGGGCGCAAGCTCGGTTCGCGAACAGAGTCGATCGAGCTAGTGTTGGTTCAGGCTAGTATCAGAGAACTAACTTTGATCCGCCTGGCTCTGGAGCCTGCTCAGGAACCACACCCTGCCGATCCCCGGGCATGCGCACCTGGGCCAGCCCCAACTGGGCACAGGTGGGGTGAGCACCGTCTGGGCCCGTCACCCGGCAAGTCCTGGCACCTGCTGCCTACATTTCTCCCCCTTTTTTTTTTTTAGATGACAAATACGTGAAGATGTTAGTTGCGTGGTGCCTCGTTGTTCAGAGCCGGTGGGTGGGTTCCTGTACTGCTGAAAAGCTGGGCGATGTTCGACGTCCCGCTTCTCTATTAGTTGCACGGCCCAAGTGACCTGGTCTTGCAGGGTCGATATCTTGTTTTCCAGCGCAGATACTGCTGCTGGTTGAGGGGCTGCTTTTTTCTCTGCAGCCTTCCGTGGGGCCGGGGGCGGCGGCGGGGGTAACTCTCCGCGGCAGCCGGAGGTGCTGCAAGCCGCGTTTTCCGCCCCATCATTTTCCGGTGTTTCGACTTCCGGGCCGATATCCGATAGGAGTTCAGTCACGGTTTGGTGGGGCTTCCCGGACATGCCCTTTATGGCAGGCTTGCCACTGGTCAGCCCCAGACATACTTGCTCGTTTTTTCCTTCCTCCAGGGGTGGTGCCGAGGGGGTCGCGGCTGGCGCTCTCTCGGGCTCCTCCCCCTCGAAGGGTGGTGCCGAGGGGGTCGCAGCAGGCATTTCCTTCGGGGGAAATGCCTCGGTCTTTCGTAATGGAGCCGCAGCAGTGGCAATTGCCACTTCTATTTCGGCTTTCATAACAGCTAATAGATTGCAAACGACCCGCCAGGTGTTGTCCGCACCAATAATGTCGCCGTTGGTCTCCTTATAGTGGAGACTTGCCAACAGATTATACACCTCCCGCCAGAGGTCCCAGGCGGTCTCAGGACCCGGGTAGCGGAGGGGTTCCTGCCTTTCCGCCTGGGCTACAATCTGCTCGGCAACGGCGGTGCCTGTAGGTTTGCTTGCATAGGATCCCATCATCGGTTTTACTGATGTCGATGTCGAAGAAAGGGAAGAAAAGGTTTCTCTTACCCAAATCTTTCGGGGTATCGAACGGTCTGTGGAGAAGGGTCACTTTCGGACGAAACGCTCGGGGAGACGGTTTAAACCAAAATTGTTGCCCGCATTCTCCACCAGATGTTGCGTGAGACGAATCTCACCATGGGCGCGAGCTTGGTTCGCGAACAGAGTCAATCGAGCTAGTGTTGGTTCGGGCTAGTATCAGAGAACTAACTTTGATCCGCCTGGTTCTGGAACCTGCTCAGGAACCACACCCTGCCGATCCCCGGGCATGCGCACCTGGGCCAGCCCCAACTGGGCACAGGTGGGGCGAGCACCATCCGGGCCCATCACCCGGCAAGTCCTGGCACCTGCTGCCTACATTAATGTGCAGTAAGAGTTGCTTGGTCAAGATCCAGGTCAGATACATGAAGATAATGAAATGTTTTAAAGACATTTCTTTTTAAAAGATGCATTTTAATGTTTTAAAGATGGTTTGTTTTGTTTAAGAAAAGTTCCCAGGCATTGAACTCCAATGGTACCACTGGGCAGGCAGTGAGGGTGTGTAGGGGGTACTGTGGCAGTGCCTCCAAGGAGACTGAGATCATAGGGTGTTTCTGAGAGGGAAGATGAAAAGATCCAAGTCTTGCTATTTGTGAAATGTGATATAGCCTTAGGTGAGTTGCTAACATCTTAGTGCTTGTAGGTTGCTCTCTGGAAAGTTCTAGCTCTTATCTACAGGAAGAAATTGGGTGGCAATGATCCTATGAGGGGAATACTAGAGAACATAAATGAGGAGCATCTGTTGAGAGTTCAACTCTAGTGTGTTTTGATGCCCTTGAAATTTAGGCTTCCTGTTCAGCTATTGGCTGAACAGATAAACCCTCTGGCTGAAGCAAGAAGAGAATATTTCCAGGCAGAAGTGGCTGAAACAGCAAAGCTGAAAGTGCCTTGGTGTCATCTGCCAAAGGATGTCTGCCTGGGCTGCTCAAAAAGCCAGTTGGAGTTTGCTCTTGGAAGCAACAGAAAACCTCTGTTTGAGGGAAATGCAGCCATGTGCTGCTGGGGTAGACTATGGAGGATTATTTGAGGCATGGTTTTATCTTGTTTGAACTGTTTTGACTTTCTTGGGACTTAGCCATGCAGGAATTTTGCTGCTCAGTGTGAGCAGTAAATGCTGTGAAATGGGGACCTTGGCTGGGGCTGGGTTTGCAGCTGAGTTACTGACCTGGTCCTGGCTTTGCCCTGCCTGGTGTTGGACAGGCTGAAATTAGTGCCAGTTTTATCATCTTTTGTTCCTTCCCCTGGGCACACAGAGCTTCCAAGCAGGGCTGGTACAAGTAATGCTGGGTTTTGAAAGCAAACATCCTGGAGTCTGTGCTTGCTGGCAGGGAGCTGGCTTCCCTGCCAGGGCTGCTGAGCCAGGACTACCCTGAGTAGCTCCATGGTCCCTGCACCAGCTGGAAGATGCATTTCTGACAGTGAATTCCTGGCCTGGTTTCAGTTACAGAAAATAAAAGTGGAGTTGTGGGGAGGAAGAGCCCACTTGGTGACCATAGGTAGTCGGGAAGTGGTCTTCCCAGGAGGATCCCTGTCAACTGATGGAGAAGAGAGCAAGGATGTGTCTTGTCAGAAATCCCAACATTGTGTTTCTTCCAGATACCAGGCTGCTTTTTCTCTTCCTGACACCTGAAGATGTTTGAGTAACAGCCTGGTTTGCTGTGGTGGATGCAGTATTTCACTGTCACTATTGGTGTGGCAGGCAAGGTCAAATACCTTCTCTCTAAACTTCTGCCTCTTTTTTTTTTTTTTTTTTTTTTTTTTTTTTTTTTTTTTTTGTCTAACAGTCTGGTTTGGCCACCAGAGATTTCCTCACATACTTATTTTCAACACTAAAAGCAATGTTTGCAAAATGATTCTCCAAACCCTAGAGAGCTCTGTGCCTATTCCATGGTGTATCCTGTAACCTGGAGTGTCAGGAAAGCTCCCATTGCAAAGTTTGCATCTCACAGGGTCTCCAGGTTGGATAAAGAGTGCAAAGAAATGGAAACTTCTGTGTTCAGCCTCAGATGTGCTTGGAATGATCTGCTGGCAGAAATTTAATTTTGTTTCCAGTAATTTGAGGTTACAGATAGGATTACATCTCCCAGCCAGAGAGAGACATTAATCAAGAAATAGGCCTCTTAATCCTCCTTTCAGTTTTAATGAAACACTGTAAAAATGCCTTTCACCAGGGGATGTCAAGTATCAGTTGTGCTTTGATTAACATGCTTTTGTGACAGGTTTACTGTTGTACCATCATCCAAGTTATTCAGCAACCTAATTTAAGTTGTCTGTCAAGAGAAAGCAAGCACAAAGAGAGCATTATTTTCTCACTGGATTTGCAATAACAGGCCTGTGTACCAACAAACACTTTTTTTATTATTATTATTTTTAAAATGCTGGTTACTCTCCACTCATGGAGACATTTTTTAACCTTCAAAATACATGAGGAAAGGCTGGAAGTGACACAAATCACACTGTCCCCTGAATGGCAATTAGGAAAGCAATAAAAAATCAGAAATGTGCCTGAGCTAAGCACTTGCCTTCCTCACAGCAAAGTGGAATTTGGACCAACTCTGCTGGAGTATAATGGGTGTAAATCAGGGGCAAATGAGAGGAGAATTGGGCCCTGAATCTCTAATCCTCTCTCCATTTTTTCCTTTCCCCCTTCTAAAGTCAAAACACATTTTCAATGGAGGCTTTGTGGTTTGGGTTGCATTTGGTTTCTTATCTGCTCAGTTCTTTCTAATGTGGCTTGATGATATTAGATCTTAACTTCTTTGTGGCTGGAAGCCAATGCCAGGCAGACTATTCTCACTCCTACTTTCTGAAACCTGACAGGGGGGAGCCAAGACTTTTCACAGGAGTTGGTTTATTTTTAGAGAGGTTTTTTTTTTTCCATGCCTCTTTAAAAACTGACCTCTTGAAAAATAGTGACCCCAGATCATCTTCAAGTAGCATATAGCTGGCGTCTGGAGCCTTCCATGCCAAGGTATCCTCTTCCAGCTAATACAACCCAAAACCCCACAGGCTGCACTTTACCCACCTGACACCCACCCAGTTTGAACAGCTCAGTTAACTGGGAGAAGTTTTCTATGTGAGTGGGTGCAATTGCACTCTCCAGACTCAGCATATGGATTAAAAGCCTCACAGTGCACTTGCCTGCTGACTGTTCTGTGGACACACACACACAAAAAACCCAATTACAAACTGCTTTTTTTTCCTATTTGCAAAATTTCAAATTGAACTCTCAGCCTTATTCTGATGATGCTCTCCAGGAGCCTTTCTGGGCTTGCAGGAGGGAAGGGCTAGTGGGGTTAGAGTGCTTTGAACCAAGGGTTTTGGGTGGGCTGGCAGATTTTGAAGGGAAGCTCTGTAGAATTGGCCAATCCTATCTGAACAAGGGCGATTTTTTTCTCTGTGGGAACAGGTGGGGTTCACCTGGAGCTCCCTTCAGCTGAGTTTTGCAGGCAGGAAGGTTTGAGCATGTTCTTGTCTCTCACCTTTCCCATGGCACTGGGAGCTGCGCAGGTCTCCAACTCCTACTTATCTGCCAGGGTGCTCTAAACATTAGGGAGAGCTGAGAGGATGGTTGGAAGAGTTTTTAACACCTTACTGACCATATTAACACCTCTCATGGTAAATATCAGGGCAATTAGTCTCAGCATAGCAGCTTGAAGAATTATGTTTGCCCTGCTAAAGTGGCAGAATATTCATTAATATAATAAGAACAAAAAAATAGTCTCCTTTGGGTTTGTTTTTTCCTCTGAAGAGAGTGGCCTGGGTGTTTGACCGCTTTCAGTTTTTTTTAAAAAATGCAAGTTTAAGTCCAACTCTTGCCAGAAATGCTCAGCTGTCAAACCTATTTATTCCATGAAGAAGACTAGCCAGTGTGTCTCTACTCTGCTTCTGACTTGATTCACTCACTTAGAAGTCTAAGAGTGAGAAAGTGACTCAATCTCTATTTCTACCAGGCAAAAAAACCTTGGCTGAGCTCCCATAATAAGGTGAGGGAACCCTCTGAGGTAACCAAGGTATACAATTGTAGGGTCAGAAACTCTGTTGGAGGTTGTGTCAGGCCTGGAGGCTTCTTAATATTTATGCTACTCTTGTATTTGAGGTTTCATCCGAAAGTGGAGGTGTTTTTCTGGAGGAGACTGTCACAGGAGAGCCAAGCCCAGGTCCTGCTGGCTTCCCCAAGGCAGTCAAAGCCTGAGGTGGCAGACAGAATGAGAGGACCTAAACTGATGGTTTATTTAATTTCTGAGCCTCCCCATTAGATTTCACTGCTTTTAGGCAAGTAGTAGCATGTGTACTTTGAGTTTGGCCATAAGATAGTGAAGCAGAAGGTGCCAAAGAGTGGGGCTGCCTTCAGTCACTTGAGAATATCAGGTCTGAAACCCCAAAACCAGCTTCTTCCAGCACCTTGGTTGGGTTGCCTGCTCTTTTTCTGCCCCTTTCTCAGGTGACACAAAACAAGTAGTAATTTTTCTGGGGGGTGTCACATGGTATTTCCATCACAGACCTGAGGGACCCCCATGGAGCTGGACAACTGCTCAATCCATCACTGTGGGTACCCTAAAGGCAGCCTCATTTTTCCCAACAACCTTTGTATGATATTGCTATCAAACAACCTGCATGGTGAGGGTAGGACCTCTTTAAACAATCTTTTACAAGCTTTCTTTTTAATGTCCTTACCAATGAACATCTTGGTAGCTTGGCTGAGGTGGCAATGGATCTTATTTTATTTTTTTTATACATATATCTGAAATAGGACTAGTAAGGTTGTCATTTCAAAGACAGCTTCAGTCCTAACTGGAAGCTGTCATTGCAGATGTGTTTTAGCTCTGTGGAAACATCAGGACTGTGTTTAGGACTGCAGGATCATGACATCTTTCTGAGCACAGTGGGAGACAGATGGGGGAGCTGCCAACTCGATGCAAAAACAATCAGAACAAATGAGCTTTTTAAAAATAGAACAATTGCATTTGGGAAGAAGGTTGGAGGGGGTTGAACTGGAGAGGGAAATAACTCTCCCATGATCCTACTCTGGTTTTTATATGAAACAAACCATGTGGCAACATTGTCTTGGTTAGCAGTGATGTGACAAGCTGGAGCACTTCCAAAAATGCTGGCTCCAAACTGCTTTCATATTGACCTGAAATGTCAGCTGCTATTATGTTCTGCTGACCACTGATGGCTTCCAGAGTAGCATTTTCTTCTGTGAAATCGAAGGAGTTTCATCTCAGTGATCTTGGTGTCTCCAGGTGTTTGTGTAGTGTGATGGTCATGGGAAATGATAGTGCCTCTGTTTGGAAACCACTTATCAGTTCAAGTGAAGGGAATTGTTAATCTTGAAGTTACAAATGCTGTGAGAGTGTGTTTTCTGAGAGAACATTGTGCTTGCTCATATAGAAGATTTTGTGAGAGAACATTGTGCTTGCTCATTTAGAAGATTCTCCACTTCACCTTCGTGTAGCCAGCAAAGCAAGGTGGCAAGCACCTGTGATTTATTTCCCTGCTTTCACTCCCACATACACAGAGTTGGACATCAGAACCCTGATATCATGCTCTGAAAGCATAATTTTAATTTTTCTCTATGGAGATATAAAAAAAACATGGATATGGAGAAATGGCTCTTCTTCTGGTAGCAGCAAAATTCTGTGGTCAAGTGTCTAACGATATGATGGAAAGTGTATTTTGTTTTAATTTTGAATCCTCTTTATAAGATATGAGACCTTTCTGGTAATACTTTATTTCAGGCTTAATGTTATGTTAAAACCTCTTGTTATTTAATTGCCAGGAGGATGAACTTATCGATCTACAAGGTCTTTTCAGTCTTTCTTTTCTGAAAACCTGTGCAATATAATTTATTCATATCCCTATAGTCTAGTTTTCTGTAGTTATCACTTGAAAAGTATTCTCTCAAGCAGAAGTGAAGGATGTAGGTTGTCTTTTTGTCTTTCATCTGCTTGCTAAAGGTTAAAGAATTAAATATACTGACCAAATAAACCTACTGGGTCTGCTCTTGTAAACTAACAACTAAATCATCTGTAAAATGTAGAAAAACTCTAAGGGATTCTTTTCCTCTGCTGGAAAAATCCCAACTGTTGGGTACAATTTGATTTCCTTAATTGGTTTCTGTGATAAATGGACTTCATGAGGAAATGTGTTTGAAAGTGATGGAAAACCTTGGTAAGGTATTACCTGGGTAAATACAAAACTAACTCTTACATCTTGACTAATCCTTGGCATTTTTTTCCTGTCTTTTCTGAGGATTTCATTCTATGGGGATGATGATTCACAAAGTACAACCAAGACCGTGGGGTTTCCCAGTATCTGAGAGCAGATGGACTCTGAGGAGATGGCTTTGCATCATGGCCAGTAATAGTCAGGTACCATTTTCCTCCTTCTTGTTAAGTCCCCATTCAACACTTGTGTTTCATTTATTTGTGAAAGAACAACAAAAAATGAGTTTCCTAAAAGGAGAAACAAGTGTAAAGACAAATGAGCGGTCACATCCTTTTATTGTCCTCTGTTTTGTCTGTCTTAAAAATTAAAAGGTGAGACTGCAGCACTTTGGCTACTACTTTTCACAGTGAAGTCTCTAGCAATTTGTTCATGCAGACCCATTCTCTTTGTGGAAGGACCAAAAGCTTTTATGGGCATCAGGCGATTTATTTGTTCATTTTTATGGGGAAAATCAATTATTTTTCTTCAGTGTTTTTATCAGTTCCTAAAGGAATGTTGAAGTGTCCTAAATAAAGATAAAACAAACTCCTTGTTGTAGGAGTACCTGGAGAGTTAAATATTGGCAGGACAAGAAAAAAAGTTTCATACTTGCTGTGCATGTTTTTTCTGAATGTTGAGTGGAGATTAGATAAATATTGGAGTGAGTGCTATAAGGATGAAATCCATAATGTGAAACACAAGAGGAAATAGTGCCCTGATAGCTGTGGCAGTGAGCTGCCCAGAGAAAATAAGCAGTGCCTCAGCCCCAAGGAACTTTCAGCAGAAGGAGAGATGTTCAAAGGGTCTGGTGCCTTGGACACCCAAAACCAGCTCAGGATGATTTACTTGCAAGCAGACAGTGAGTTGGGTGACTTGATTAATGGCAGCTTCACTGAATTTGTCACCTTTCCTGAACACCTTCATGGCTGTCATTGCATTTATGAAGTGAGACAGTGGTGCCCTGGGAGCTGTGCTGACAGCCTGGCTTCCAGGCAGGGTTCAGGGGCATCTGTGTGCCCAGCCCTGGTCCCCTCCTTGGCTTCCCTCTCTGACTGCTTCCCACAGCTGTGCTGGAGCTAGAATTCCTCCTGATCAGTACTGGGAAAGGTGGTCTTGGCAGCTGGCTTGAGCAGGAAGAGATCTGGACCTCACTTTCCTAGCTGGAAGATTGTATATCCTTATCAACTATAAAACCTTTTTATTTCCATGGTTCATCTATCAGTAAATTCTTTCTTCTGAGCTTTCTTACAGCTGGCAGTTCTCTGTTCAGTTCTAGCCATACCTTTTGATGATTACATTCTTCAGGTCTGGGAGCCCATCCATACCGTAACCCAGAAGTTTGATCTTCTCAACACAAACAAATCAAATGATGAACAACTGTGCTTGATATGAATCCAGCAGCCTCCAAGCTCTGGGGAGAGCCTGGGGTCCCTCTTTGTGCTTGCAAAGCAAATGGTTTGTATTGGGGCTTCTATTATTTGCAATGTTTCCTTGGGGGCCTCCTGCAACACCAGATACTGTAACAGATAATTGCAGCTTTGAGCTATTTGGGATAGTTGGGGAAAAGGCAGAGATTTTTTTTAGAGGTCTTCATTTTTTTCACTTGATTCTCCCTGCAAGTGAATTAAAAGTTAAAGTTGCACCAGTGTTAGTGCTAATAATATTTTGAGTGAGAAGCAACATTTAAATTTCCAATTACTTTGCTGGAACAGAATAGGTGCAGCTTTTCTTCTCACTTGCCAAGCCAGGATGGCAGAGAAGCCTTGGCTGTTTTTCACCACTCTGCTGAGAAGAAATCTGTTTCAGGCATTATCCTAACAATCCATGAGGAACACAAACAGAACAGGGCTGGGGGCTGGATCCTGGGTGCTGAGTTTCAGGAGATGTGCTCCTGATGGTAAAGAGAGCATGGAGGAGCAGTGAGAGGAGCAGCAGCACAGGGGGTTGTGCAGAAGGAGCTGGGTTACACCCGGGGGAGACACTTCCCAAGATGAAAAGGACCCTGCTGAATGAATCCATGACTTTGGAGAGGAAGATTTGTGCTACCAAAGGATCCCAGCATAGCTCTGTTTACAGAACTTGCAGGTTATTGAAATGTTAGCAGTCCAACTGAGCTGTAGACACACAAAATGGTTTTACAGCTGCTGTGATGATTCTTGTGAATCCACACGGATCTGCTCATTGGAAATTTCATTCCTCACAACAGAAATAGCAACTCTACTGTGAGTCAGGGCTTAGCAGAAGGCAGTCAGGGCTTTGGTAGGTTTAGTGAACATTACTCAGTGCATTGACCTGATTGACCCAGGTCACTGCCCTGTGATGAGCACTCCTGTTTTCCTGAAATCCCAGGGAGCCTTGGTTGGGGTCCATCCCCTGCTTTCCTCTAGTCTGGTCACTTCCAAGTGTGCTCTTGAGTTATTCTTTACCTTTCAGATGGACTCAAGTTCTCCAGAGGACTCCAAAACAAAGGAACAGCCCTCCCAAACCTCTTCCCAGGAGAAGGTGGATGCTCAGCTGCCTTTCCTGACTCTTCCCTGAAATATCTGCCCAACAAACCATTCATGAAGGGCATCAGGAGGAATGATCTCCATCTTCTGGGAATGCAGGATGTCTGTACAGCAAAGCAAAGCTTTAGAGATGTATTTCTCCTCCCTTTATTGTTCAAGATGTGGCCCTTTTGTTTAAATGTGATACAGGTGATTCTCCAGGGTGAGCCTGTCCTATCCTGGGTTTTATCACAGTCTACAGAGACAGCAGGAATTTTGTTGGATCCTCTTGTTAAAATATTAGCTGCACTTCATTAAAAAGTCTTTCTTTATGCTTTAAATTGTGCTGTAATGGACTCCCAACCCCTGCAACAGTAGGGGAAAAATTCTGGTCAAATAAAGGATCTGTAACAAGAAACAACTCTTTTTATATGACACCCTGTTAGCCCTAATGACAGTTTTCCCTCTGTAAGTGCAGTGAAGTATGGAAATATTGCTGTGCTCTATGGTGCAATTTTCTGACTGTGATTTTCACTGATAAGAGCCTTCAGAGAGCACATTTCCCTTCCCACTTATCTGCCATCAAAAGGCAGCAAATACATGAAAAATTCAGCTGTCGCTAAACAAAATATACAATTACTCTGGGTAGATGTTTTAAGCAGAAATAATTTCCATGGCAAAAAAACCTGCAGCTATTTTGTAAATGTTGTCGTGTTTGCTTCTAGCTTTTTGCATTATGCATGTGTCACCTGTTTGAGATATTTGAATGCAAAGATGAGATATCACGAGTTTAAACTTAGCTCTTGCCAAATTAAATATTTGCTGGGCTGAGCCAGAAGTTCATTACTTGACTGCTATTTTGCACTGGAGAATGAAAAATCTTTCTAACCTGCCAAAGGAAGTTTATTTTAGGAAGCTGACAAAGAGGGCAGATGTTATTCAAGTGGTTGGATAAGAAAAGGAAATAGTACATGTTAACTCTTCCGGAGTTATATCTTCTCTCAGATAGATGAGAGAAAGTGGAAATGTTCCTGAAATGTGCTAATTTGCTTGGAAAAATCTAAGCAGAAATGATAGAATTTCAGAATTCAGAATGATGGAATTTCAATACTTCATCTTTCCCAACTTGAAAGATTTACTTGGGGTTCCTTATGTCTCATGGTGCTTGAAGTGAATTTCTTTTGTGGGGTATCTCTGAACTCTCAAAGCACCCAAAATTGAGATCAGTGTTCCTGTGGTTTAGTTCTGCCTCCTTTTTTTGTTTGTTTTTGATACAATTGATATTGGAGATCAAGAAAACTGTAACTTTAATATAACTGCATTTAGCAACACAGAAATTTTTCTTATTTTGTTTCAGGGACTGAACCTAAAAGTAATAATAGTAAAAAACAAGTTACCTTGGCAAAATTATCAAAAATTCTTTGTTTTGACCCAAACAGAAAGATCTTTCTTCTGCAAGTTGCTCAGGCTTTATTCCTCTTTTTCTCTCTCCCTTCCCTCCCACCCCAAATAAAAAACAAAACAAAAAAAAAACACCTTTATCTGTTTCATTGTGAATTGCAAGCTCAAAACTCAGTGTAAAACTTCAAAAAATTTTTTAGTACTCCTAAACTGGATTTGTTGATTTTGGAAGAGCAATCTCCCCCTTGGGAGAATCACTAAAAATATTTGAATGCATGGAAATATTTTGATGCTTTTAGTGTCACAGAATCAAAAAATCATTTAGGTTTTAAGGTACCTCTGGAACAGCTAGAGCAGGCTGCCTGTTTCCAGCTGGGTTTTGACTGTCTCTTTTTTTTCCTAAAACTATCAGCTAGCTTGAATGTTAATGCACTGATAGTTTTTCTTTCCTCTCCAATTCCGTATCTGCAAATTTCATGTTCTTCAAAAATCGGAAGACAAAAGTTTTCCCACCTTTTGTTACTGTTGCTTGCATATGTAATGTCCTCTGGAGAACACTACAGCATCTTCTGGTTTCATATAGAGGACTCTGATTCACTGTCCTTGTAGATATTTTAATATTATTATTAAACCTTGCTTTAATTCAGAGGGTGTTTGTCATGAAGATTTATGTGTACTGGTGAGGTCACATCACCACTTAAGGTCCCTGCAATGAAAAAAAAAAGTCCAGAATGCAGATAGGTGGCAAATTAGGTTAATTCAGTTTGTAAAAATGAGTTTGTAGCATTCCTTGGTGTGTAAAGATACAATTTCACAGTGGCAGAAAAAGTCCTTGACCTTCATACACCAGCAGCATAACTGGTTCTGAGCTGAAGTGGTCCTGCTCGCAAACTGGTGATGGGTCCATTGCACCAGCCTCTCACTGCTGGCAAGTTCATGGATTTTGGTTCCTTTCAAGCTCAGGTCTGAAAATGCAGCACTTCTGAAAATGCAGCACTTCATCAGTGTTTCCAGCTCTCCATGCCCATTCCTAGGGATAGTCTGTTGCCTTCTCAGGCTGTCAGAGCTTGTTCCTGCCTTAGAGTTACACATTCCACTTTTCCACGTTGGAAAAAGAGCCTCTTGGTGAGACTTAGCCAAGTCAGCTGCTCTGCTGTTCATATTTATACAGCTCAACTTTACATTTAAAAATCATCTAACAGGCTGGCAGAAAGGTCAGGCAGCAGATGCTGCCACTAGACCTGACTGATTCACCAATAAGCTTCACTTCCAGGCAAAGCTTTTAAGAAGAAAATGAAATATCAGCATTTAATATTTCCAACAACACGTGTGCATAGACAAGCATACATCTTAGCAGTGAGTTTATTAATTTTTTTTCTGGAAATATCCACTACTAAGGCTAAACCTTTTTGAAACCATGTCAAATGGGCTAAATAAATGGATATTTTAAATGAGATATGTGACACAACTGTGACTAGCAATTCTTTAAGTACAGTCAAGTGTTTGTGTAGCTAATGGCAAATGAGATGTGTTCTGGAGAATGAATGGATATTGCACTAATATACAGAATATCTTTGCATAGTAATAATGGAAGAAAAATCAAATTATACCAGAGTCTGACTAGGCATTGAGTAGAATTATATGAGGATGTAAACTAGAGAGACAAGGGGCTGTATTTCTGTATTCTCACCAATCTTTTATAGTTAATGAATTGTTTCGAAAATTTACTAGGGATGAGGTTTTGAATTAGAGTCTGACAGTCCTTCAGGGTATTCTTAGAGGTTATCTCTGCAAGGCAGGTGGATGGGGAAAGAGACAAGTTTAACCCTATAAAAATAATTGTGATATATTATTAGCAACTAATGGCAATCTAATGGAGTCTTTTCAGCAAAGACATCACTGGCTGCAATTTCTCCTTGTCATACGTGTAAAAAAGCAATTCCTAGTGATAGCCTACATTCTGGTAATTTCTTAAATTCAGTGAACTTAGCAAGAAACTTTTTGCACTTGAAAATTCACATTTCAGCATATTTCCATGCTACTGTTAATGGGAAAACCCCACCGAGGCAGCATGCAGCAAGGTTCAACGCTTCAATCAGCATAAGAAATCTGTTGAAACCATGTGATCTAGTAGATTGAGCATGTACATGGGACTTTTCCTTTGCTTTTCCTTTTTCACCTGAATTTTTCCTTTCTGAGATGAATTTTTTTATGTGTAACAAGCTGACATCACCTTACGATGGTTTACATGTCAGAACCTGTTGGATGGTTTTACTTCAAAAAGGTATTAAAATTGCTCATGATCCTCAAGGCTTTGTGAAAGGGCAGAGACCCTATAAATATCCCCATAAAATCAAAAAGGGAAAAAAAAAATCACTGTAAGAACAGAATTTGAGAAACTGTAATCTCAAAAAACCACCTCACCATGCAGTACCACTCAATGGTCCATTGCCTCAGAAAACTTGGTTGGAGAAGAGGCACAGGAAGGAGAGAAGAGGACAAGGACAACATTAGCAAAAACCAGGGCACATCCCATTATCAATAAGTGATTGCTGCAATTGGAGCTTATCATCTGCTTTGCACTTAATGTCTTGGCCTTTTCAGAGTGAATGTTATTAGTACTAATGCCTTCAGAAGAACTCTAGCAGTCAGTATCTTTGTTGGTTCTTCTGATGTTCAAAAGTGAAGCTTTTCTTGCTGTTGGTTACTTGTCTGGCTAAGAGGCAAGAATGCTTGATGTGGGCAGTCAACTTTCTTGAAGCTTACAAATCCTCTACTGAATTCTTCATGTTGCCAGTGGCTGTCAGACACTTAAAACATGCCCCTGGTTCTCTGACAAGGAGAAGTATGAGGACTACACCCCCTATAAACTCCATAAACTCATAGTGACTACTCCCAATCAGTTACTTGTCCATCAGATATTTAGAAATTGGGCAAAAAATGCTGAACACCATCACCTTCCCAGGGATCAAGGTGGGAACAACCATCTTGTAGTTCCCTGGTTTCCTCATCCTTTTTGAAGAACAGGAGTGACTGCTACTTTCTTCTAGTTTGCAGGACCCTCTCCTGATCCCCATGAGCTTACAAAGACAAGAGTGGCCTCATAGTGACCTCAGTCAGCTCAATCAGCAAGTTGTGATTAGCTCTCATGGATCTGTGTATATCCACTTTGTTTCAATATTCCCTTATCTGAATCCAGGTGCCTCTTCCACCAGAGCAGGTTTGCCTTGCTTCAAGACCCCACTCTTCTCAGGGACCCAGGAGTGCTGAGGGCTGGGCTAACCACTGATGGCTGAGGCAAGGCAGGCATTGAGTGCCTTCACCTTTTTTGTGTCCCTGGGGAGGGACTTTCAGCCACCTTTGAGTGATGTTGGCCACTTTCTGCTGAGCTGTGCTGCTAAGCGTGACCCCTGCTCCCACCAAAATGGTCCTGAAATAAATTCCCCAACTGCAGGGGACTGAAGGGCTCATTGCTTTCAGCACCCTCAACCCCACATGCTGCATTTCCTCCAGGTCTTGGGATGCAGAGCTGTCATTATCTCTGCTCTCAGGGAGGGTTTGCTATAACCCATTCTCTCTCCAGCAGAGCTCTCAGGTGATGCTGATAAATGAAGGATGGTTTTTACTCATACCATTTTCCTTAGAAAGCAGAGCACATCTTTCTTGTATGAATTCTGCTGATCTGCTTTTATTTCTCTCTTTCCTTCCATCAGATTCCCCAATTAAGTGTAAAAATTGGAGCTGCTCTGGGTCCTTGCTGGAGGGACAGAAACATTTGCAATCCTGTGGAAAAATAGGTTTTTTTGTAAATTTCTTCTGAAATTGCTATGCAAAAATTATTTGTGTGCTCTAAAAGTGAGGAGAGAGCTGAGACCTTGGAATGAAAACACTGCAAAGACCTTAATCTTCTTGAAAACGTTGACTTCTTGTGGAACGGAGATCAACAACCAAAGAAAAAAAAACGCCAACAAAACCCAAACAACTCCCATGCGTGGTTGGGCCCATTAGAAGAATGTGGGCTCGTTAGTTCTGCTAAATATGATACTGAGTGTAAAGTCAAAAAAGCAAAGTGAGGTCTGGAAAACTTGGCAGGTAATCAGCCAAGATTCATTATATTATCTTTCACATGGCTTGTTAGTGGTGGCACTAATTGAAGGCTGGGCCTTCTTTTTTGCTGACTGCCTAACACAGAACCCATTTTAATTTCACCTGATTATGTTGCCCCATTGTAAGAAGTCTGACAAAAACAAGATTTGTGGAAATTCCAACCAGTGAGTCCTTGGCTGCCCGAAAGCTCTCTTGGCAGCTGGAAGATTTTGTTAAGAAGTGGACTGACCTATTTTTAATTTCTAAATATCCCAGATAAGTTTTTTAGTGTATCTGTACTGATGTTCTCACCTAAAGGTTTCTGTAGCTTATCAATGTATCTTTTCTAGGTGTGTGAAACTTGTGGAAATATTAAAAATGCTACAATTCCTGCCCTCCCCCATAAGAAAATGACTTGAGGAAGACTGTGCCCATCTGTGGGTTGACAAAGAGGTGGAAGTAGGTGAAATAAGTGCTGTGGTAGGGAAAGACCATAAAATAGTGGAATTGTTTTGGGAGGACTTTTTGTAGCACACTTGGAGAAGAACTGTGATTCCTTTACTGCTTTTATCAACATTATTTGTAATTTCCTCTTACAATTCCCTTGCTCACTCTTTGCACTTCCCTGAGCAGCCAAGCTCAGCTGTATAATAAGGAGCTGAGTTTTATCTCCCTCATGCCAGTTTAAATCTAAAGTGACTATGGAAGTCAAAAAGATCTGATGTGGGTTAAGGGAGAAAATGGTCCCACTAAAGAGCTTGTTAGAGAAAAAAAAATTTCCCTCCCCAACTGTGGAACAAATTAGCTATTAGCAGCAGGCAGTTGTATGCCCCTCTCTGGGGCTGATGACCAGAGAGACTTAAAAGTCTATTAAGCTAGTGCCTAAATTCATTCTTTGCACATAATGTGTACAGAGCTCACAAGCTGGGCTATGGCAAGGTCCTGGGTTTCCATCAGGGAAGGGATTTACATCAGCAAGAAAACATTTTGTGATTATGCCTACCAACTGTATTAATCATCAGCTTGAATTAAAAGTCACTGACAAGTTGCTTTGGGATTTGTGTGGCTCTGCAAAGGGAAAAAAAGCCAGGATGTGCATTTCTGAGCAAACTGGATGTGCCAGTGTGGGATCATTCTTTTCCTCTAGTGCCTGCTGGTGTGTGGTGCAGAAATGGGGCATTCTCAGAACAGGGCAGGCCCTTAGTGAGGCAAAACCTGCCCTTTCACTTCACCTGAGACCCAGGGTACAACTGGAGGGATGCTGGTTTTGTTGGAGGAGAGGTGTCAGTGCATGGTGTCCCAGGGACCTCACTGCTGGATGGTTTTTCCAAACAGAGAAAAGCTGGGTCCTGCCTTCTGCTGCCTGAACTGCTCCTCCATGGCCAAGGGATGCTGGGATTGGATGGGATGCTACCTGGGGACCCCCACCAAGTGCCCTAAGAGAACTCTGGGGAGCAGAAGCAGCCTACTAGTCCCTTGAGCCATCTAGTGGTGCCTTTCTTGACTAGTGAATGTAACATCTCATTAACAAATGATAATCAGCATCTGATTAATCCAAAAAGAGTGATTAGTGCCAGAAATGTGGCTTGGAAATGGCAGGCAAGATAAAGGCTCCAACTTAGGATGTTAAAGACTAAACAGTGGTTTGGTGGGGTCTGTCTTCTGCTGTATCTTTGTTTGCAGCACTTTAGGGATGCTCATTGAACAAGGCTGGGATTTTAAAAGAAAAGATGAGCTTTCCAACCTGAAACCTCAACTCTTTTTCTGGTGGCTTTGGTAACCGAAAAGCAGAAAGGGAGTCTTCAGTAATTCAAAAAAGATTTAGATCAAAGCTGCAACTACACGTGGGGTGAGTCATCTTCCAGTTGTCCATGTGCTAAAAAGTACAGGCTGGGTGAGAGATCAGGTTGTCACAACTGGTTTTGCTCAATGAGGATGTAGGAGCTGCTGTTACTTCCAGCCACGGAAGCGACCTGAGTTCTGCAGACATGTTTATAGAGCAAAAGGAAAGGCAACTGTCCTGGCTCCCCCATTTGTATATTTTATTTAGTAGTTCTGGCTGCAGAATCTGAATTCATTTTGGCACTTTATTACATTTTGCTTTTTTTCAGAGTGTCTGCTCCCTGGAGGAATTATGATTTTTTTTTTTTCAGTGTAAATGAACAAATTACTGCCAAAACCAAATACAGAAGAACTGATCTTTAGATTTTTAATATTATTTTTTAAATTATTTTCTGCAGCATGTCTTAACAATGAAATACTTATCTGAACGTCTCGCAGCATGTGCATTTTCTCAAAAATTGTAAAAGACAAGGAAATGAAGATAAAAATATCTATCCACGCTGTTTCTCAGAAAGCCTTACAAGTAACCTAATACTTCCGTTTAAATCCTTTTGTTTTATTCTGCTTGATACAAAAATTAGTGCTAAATACAAGCTGGTTACAGTACAGAAGAAACTCTTTGTTCCTAAAAGTGTTTACACCTAAAAGTGTAAAATAGCTGAAAAGAAGCAGAATAATTTCTAACTCTCAATTGGAAAAATGTAATAAAATATTTCAATATCCTGCTACAAATCTTGCTTTTCCAGTTCCTTGATTCACATCTTTGTGACTGAGGTATTTTCATGTTTGATTTTCAAATTCTCCTACCAGCAGGCAGTACTCAAACTCTAACACACCAGGATGTGATGGCCTACTTTACAAAAATCATTGCTGTAGCTCTGGTCCTAAAGATCTATTTGTACAACAATCTATTTTATCTTGCCATTTTTGACATCAAGTGCTTTGAGTCAATGACAGAGAGCTATGAATCAATGCCAGCTTTTACAAGAATCCCAACAAGGAACATCTAATGTAAAATGTAATGCAATCAAATCAATTGGTACTTTTTTCCCCAGCTTTATCTGAAAAGAGACCTGCTCTGGATGTTGAGAGACA
The DNA here is from genome assembly GCF_036169615.1 of Heliangelus exortis. Classification (NCBI taxonomy): domain Eukaryota; kingdom Metazoa; phylum Chordata; class Aves; order Apodiformes; family Trochilidae; genus Heliangelus; species Heliangelus exortis. Next base: position 29,324,841 of record NC_092428.1, on the reverse strand, counting down.
AATCAGGTTATCCGATCTAGCAAGTCTTGCAAACAATCAAATTCAAATATCTTATCATGGACCAAAGTTGTGGTCATTTAATTCATTCAGTTCACATGATGCATTGATAGAATATGCTCTTAAATTCTTACATTACTTTACAAATACAGCTGTTTGGCAAATAAAAAGTGCTCTTGCTGTCTCTACATTTGCAGCATATTAGAATGGCCTTCTATCTAGTGCAGTCAGAATTGCCACAGTTTAATGGAGAGATGAAAGAAAACCCTGATTAGAAAATATGGATCTTTTGCAGTTGAAGGCTTTTGTGGGCTTTTTTTAAAGGTGGTCCAGGCTAGGACAGAAAGTTTATGTCCTTTAAATTGGGAGGGAAAAGCTTTAGCACAGCTCAGCCTTGGCTTGCAATGGGAGAATGCTTAGCAGAAGGGCTGAGAATGTACCCAGAACTTGGATATGGCTTTCCAACTGGATTTGACAAAATCCGTGAAAGTCCTGATGGGGTCATTGTACCTTTGTGTCTAGTGAAAGAACTGCAATTGTCCTGTTGGGTCAGAGCAACCTCTTGGTCTTGACAGTAAAAGCCAGAGCAAAACCCTTAGGAGGGAAGCACTGGGTTGTCCAATTCTGGAATTCCCAAAGGAGAGTTTTCTGTCAGTGGTTGGTTGATGCTCTGGGTCAGCAATGACAATTTATCCTCACCGTACCATGGTGAAAATTTTCTCTCCATGCTGACAGGGAATCCTCTGAAGTGGGATGATATGGAACCTCCATGTCTCAGCAGTGAGTCCCCCAAATTCACAGTAGGCTTCATTAAAAAATCCATTTCATTAATTCTCAGCTTCTCTCTTTTCCCCCTTCTGCATTTCCCTGTGTCCCTCCTGCTCTTCTGCTACAACAGGGAAAGCTGCAGCAACTAATGTTAAACCTGAGAATCCTCTTTGTGTGCCTTTGCTCTTTGATGAACCTCTTCCCAGTTCCACATTCTCGGTCTCTTCCTTCAATTCAGCCACCTCAGACATTCCACAATCTTGTTTAGTATTTCCAGTGGTGACTGAGTCTCCACCATCCATCCATGCAAGTGGAGCTGGCCTTGCCACCAGATCTAATCATAAGTGGAAAACTTTATTTTTGATAAGAACTAAAAGTTTGACAATGAGTAGGAGGAGGACTTTTTAAGGCCCTGAAAGCCGTGCCATAATTTGGTTTCATTGTATTTGCTCTTTATGTGTGTTCAAAAGAGGAAAAATACTTGCATTTTAATATCAATCCAGCAATCTATACTGAGAGGGAAGTAATTATACATGAAAGAAATACAGTCTTTTGTTATAACATTTTTTAAGTATCGGTTTCATTACATCACAATATTTTTATGATTAGATTTACCTTCTAATATTTTAATAACTTCAGTATGAAGTAAGGAAGTCCTTTGTAGCTTATCTCACAAGCCTGTCTAGGACATTGCACTTAATGAGGTTTATAATTCAATAGAACCACATCTGCATGTTTAATAATGCCTAACATTTAATCTTCATTGCACCACTCAAATCAAAAGATCTAAAATTAAACCTACTGCAGCTAAATCTAATAATAAACATCCATGACATTTTGTACAAAATGTGTGCCTGATCAGCGTGGTGCACTCTTACCATTGTATCGGATGTAGAAAAGCAGTTTAATCAGCCCAAGGTAGATGGTGACATTTAATTCCCACTGATACAGCTGCTTAGAGGAAACTCTAAGAATCCTGCCCCTGGAAGACAGGCCCAGTTGCCAGATCATTAGGTCCAAATCCCACTAGTTAGAGCAGCAGTAACACAAACCTTTCCTAGTCACAAGTAGTTTCAGAACCCTTAGATTGAGGTTATCTTGGTAGCTTCAACAAGAGCCTTGACTTTGTGTGATGCTCCTCGTTTCCTGGTAACCTCAGGAGCACCTGGGGGCTTGAATCACCAGGACATTTTTTGGCTTTTCAATACTGCAAGGCATGCATCCTTCCCACCCCAGGTCCCTGACATCCTTCTAGGTTGTTTGAAGCCTGATGAGCCCACGGTACCTGGTGCTCAAGTGTGAAGGTAAATCAGTCTGGATCCTAAGGGTGGCCTTTCAGCCATGGGGAGCCACAACCATGGCATTTGGTGGGTTTTGGGGGGCTGAGCACCTCCATTGAAGAATGAGGAGACTGCACATGAGATGTAGACTTTATTTGGGTGCCCAGGAGGAACTTTTCATAAGAAAGTCCCCTGAGCTTCACATAAAAAAACAACACCAAAGGGGACAGTTCCTACAGAGCTCTTCGTGGTCTCTGGGCTTTTCATGGGACCTCTGGGCTGGTGGTGGCTCTTTTGCAAGATATAAATATTACTTTGTAATGGAGGTGTTATGCTTTGTGGGCTACAGCCATTCTGTCACTGGGACACCAACATTTATCTCTGATGAAGGAGACAGGCAAGCAGGTCAAAAGACATAGCATAGAGAGAATCTTTTGGAGAATGAGCAACATTAGAATAATCTATAACATAATATATAGAATAACCTATAACATGCTCAGGTGAAACAATTTATCTTCAAAAAGTGAATGCAATTTCTTAATGAGAAGTTAAAACTTCTAATTTGCCCTCAGGCCAGTTACACTCAAAATTACTGTTTTGCTTCCTTACAGGTGTAAAAATTAGCAAGAAGTCAGTGAAGTATTGGAATCTATATTAGGCACTGAGCCAAGACTGCCAGTACTTGAAGAAGGCCCAAAAAAAGCTAGGGAGGACTTTTTACAAGGGCTTGCAGCAATAGGACAAGAGGGAATGGTTTTTAAACTGGAAGAGTTTAGACATTAAGAAGAACTTTTCTAGTGTGGGGCTGCTGAGTCCCTGTCCCAGGTTTCCCAGAGAAGCTGTGGCTGCCCCATCCCTGGCAGTGTCTCAGCCCAGGTTGGATGGGGCTTGGAGCAACTTGGGCTGGTGGGAGGTGTCGCTGCCCATGGCAGGGGGGTTGGACTCGGTAGTCTTTGATGTTTCTTCCAAGCCATTCTGTGATTCTATGCCTCCCACTATTCTCTTTATATCTAAAGAGCTCTGGCTGTGTTTCTTACTGAATTGTCGAGCCGTCTGAGTCTGTTTTAAATGTCTTTTGAATCTAGCGTGGTAAATAATTGTGTAACTTCTCCGTGTGAGGTGCCTTTGTGATATTCACAGGAAGTCTCCATCAAAAATGAAGAGACAGTTCTTCACCAGGATGTGATCAGAATAATTTGCCATCAGCTGGGTCAGGATAGGGAGCTTTGATCGGGCGAGATGAAAGAGTGGTGAAAACTCTGCTGGGCCATAGAGTCCCCTGCTGAATCTGACACTTCACATTTCAACTGGGCTCAATCTGACTGTAATTAAATGAGGGAAGATCAAAGTCTACAAATCTCCCTGATCTATATCAGCATGGCAAACTAAAGGTAAAAATTCTCAGTATCTTTCTGTTCCTTTGAAGTCAATAGTGAACTTTGTGCTGTGCGTGAAGACACGAGTGCCTTTTGGATAGCTGCAGGTTTACAATAATTTTGATGTAATGTTATGGGAGAGGAAAGAGAAAATCTGCATCTTGAAATGATGCCTTTGCAGCTGTGGGGTCCCCAGTCCTCCCTTAGATTGATTTTATCTTTAGGATTTGCTTTGTCTTACGATGATGCTAGAGGCACAATGACAACTGATAAATCAGGGAAAGCATTGTCTTAGTTTCCCTTCAGCTATAAATCAAAAAATATTCCATTTTCCTACAACCACTTCCCTTCCTGCCTTCCTTGCATACCAGTGAGGTGAGCTGGAGATTCACTTGATAAAAACATCCTGAACCAAACCAGCTGGAAATAGACAGTATGATAAAGCCAGCCTGCTGTCAGCCTCCATCTATTTTTGTTTGATTGGTGTCTGATTGTGATTGAAAGGCTTACTCCCTGAGTTACCTACCTTGAGGCCAACCTTGAAAATGTGTCACATTTGACTACTTGATAGCATCTTAAGCATAATGTTAGATCCAGAGCACGCACAGTGTAAAAAATAGAAAGTCAGTGTCTTTCTGTGCTGCAGAGCAAAGGGAAAGCAAGGTGGAAAGAATCTGACAGTCGTGCAAAGAAAGGGAAATGCTGCAAGGCAGAGAGGAGCCAGCATGTGGGCATTACCAGCTCTGGGCAGCATGGAATGGGGACTTCCCCAGGGTTGTGATTTCCCCTTTGTGTCTGAGCATTGTTGCAAACCTCAGTGTCCCTGCTCTACACTGGGGATTTGTCTGAGGACATCTCTGGTGGTGTGGGGCTCAGGAGGAGCAGTTCCCAGAGTTAAGAGGCTGCTTTTTAAGATTAATATTATGGAGGGGATGGAGAGTGTATTGGTTTGTGTATTGGTCCATCTCTGCTAGGGCTGTGTTGGATGCTTCTATAAAATGTGTGACTAAAGATAAATTTTGACTGTAGAATCATAGAATGGTTTGAGTTGGAAGGGACCTTAAAGATCATCTCATATAGGCAGGAAAAAGTGACAGTAAGAGGTCTGCTATGGAGGATAGCACTGTTATTTTGATTTTAGTCTGATCTGACAGCCATAAATAATAACTGTGAGGTCAAAAGATACAGATCTTCAAATCATACCTCCCTGAAAAGAAGCAAGAGGTGCTTTCAGAGATTTTGTAACTTGAGGCTAAAGCAACAAACCTTGAGCTTCTGGAGACAGAATTAGGGAGGTGAACACAGCCGCTGAACAGAGAGATGCTCCAGCACATAGACCAGGAATAGCAATGGAAGAGTCGTGAGTAAATATTCCTCTCTTTCATCTGCACTGGAAATGCAAATAGAAGCTAAACTGTATATACAGTAACTGTATATATATTGGTATTGCATAAAACCTGGCTTGACTTGGGATCAGTGTACTGTATTTGATGCTTGTTTGCATTTGAGCTGCTCTCCAAAAAGCAAGATAAAAAACAAATAGCATGCTGCTTCTTTAGGTATCACAGGAAGATATATCAGAGGCCTAAGCACAGTCCTCACTATCAATAAAGGACTTCGTAAAGAAGTTGCAACTGATATTTAAATGGCTTGCTTTTTCAAAACATTTTAACCTCATTCCTTTCTCAGCTTCTCTAGTGTGTGTGTCATAAAATGCTGAGGTGGGTCTGCTCTGGTATGTAACCCATAACATACCAGTGGTGCTCTCTAATGAATTTCTGAAAGGGAAGGATTTTCCCTTAAATGGAAAAACTATAGAAAACTGTTGTGACCAATGCTGAACACTTTCTGTGTGGGCAACCTTTCTCTTTGGTGTCTGCTTGAGATTTTCTGCTCAGGAAGCAAAGCTCCTTTTGGGTTCCTGATCGTGCCAGCGTTTGTTTTCATCTGCATGATTCCCCAAAAAAACTCCTCCTTGGATGGGGAGTGAGAGACTGCCCACAGCTGGACAAGAGATCCATGTTTACCACTGGGTATGCTGGAGCTGGGGGATTTGATCTTTGTTAATCATGTGGACAAGGGTGGGGTTTAGAGGGCAAGGGGGACTTGCCATTTGTCCTGTTTGTCCCCAGATTTCAACACTCCACCAATGCTTCAAACCTGACCTTCACTCTTTGGTGCTACATGCAGCCAGGGAAGTGATGGAAAGTTGGGTCTGGGAGAAGGATCCCATGTATTTTTGCTGTTAGTAGAAAAGGCTGATGTCAATACAAAGCCCTGACAGCAAAGCAGGGTTGTCAGAAGCACTTAATTCTTGAATTACTACAGTGGCAGAACAAGGCCACTTCAGAGCTCTCATCAAACCCCACCTTCTTTCCAGGTATATAATACTTTCTTGAAGTGTTACTTTCTTGAACTATTTATTGTGTGCTGGCTTAAGTAGTAGCTACAACCTGGAGCAAAGGGCTGCTTGCTAGCAGTGGACGTCCCTCCACTGGCTGCTCATCCCCACTGTTTCTCAGTTTTAGCTAAGAGGGGCAGAAAAGGGAACAATGAAAGAAAGGTTCCCAATGGCTGTCAGTAAATTTATTTTGCAGTTAACAGCCTTTGTAATGCACAGGCTAACTTTATCTCATTTCACTGTGGGTGTGCTGGGATAATTGCTGGAGTACTTTGTTAAAAAGGAAAGCTCTCCACATTTCCATTAGCTCCCGACACGGTGTCTGTTTCACTTGACTGCACTAGGTACCATTTACAGTTCAATTTCACAGTCATGATGGACTGAAACATATAAACCTGCTTTTTCTCCACTCCCCTAATCACAGGCATTAATAAACAAGGGATTCGTAAGGCCCGTTAGTCTTATTTTCCTTTTGTTAAGTCCGTTTTTATGAATTAACTCATGAGCTGCTTTCCTGTGAAAATCCAAGCTGCCAGTGGAATAAATACAGTGCTATCTTATTCAGTAGGGTGTAATAAGCTACTATTTTAGGGAAGCAAGCCAGGCATACAGAGGTTGCTGCAAACTAAAAAGAAAAAGAAAAATCCAGCAACAAAGCATAGCATTGTATGTTGTCAATCTACAGTATGCATGTGTTTATATAATCACATTGGAATTTACTTTGAACTTTAGCCTGGAAAATTTACTTACTGGGGGAAGGGGAAAGGATTTGAGTATCTAAGCACCAAAATAGCTAAGACAAAGTAGTAAAACTGTGTGTTTGGTTGGTTGTAGAGCAGAACCACATGAAAATGCAAAGAATCCCTTTCGTAATGGGTAGGGACAAGTAAGCCACTTGATCTTTATGGTATGAGATAAGTATACAAGCCACAGGAAATGCTGTCTTATTCACATTCCTCTCGTTGTTTTTCCAAGGGTGACTAATTTTTGTCTTTTTAAGGAACTTTTTTTTTTTTTTTTCTTTTGTGCATGGCTTGCTTTTGCTCTCATTCAATTATATCAGTTCTCTGCAGAAAAAGAACAGTCAGAGCATCATTACATGAGATAAAACATGAGGAAGAGGTCAGAACACCAAGGGCTGCCTTTTTTGTTCCATGGCTTCTTTGGTCAAACAAGAAAATAATAACAAAAAACCCCACATATTTGACCCACCACAGCCCTCATTCAGCCTGACTGAGGGCTCAGTTGAGTAATCCCAAGTTCAATGCTCCTTCCACAAAGCTCTTTCTCTCTGTAGGGTTTGCCCCACATTCTGATCCCTTAACCACATTTTAAATGGTGCAAAATACCCAGCAAATTCTTTTGGGTTAGTTTGGTCAGGATAACAAAAGACCTCAACACCCTGGTTGCTGAGCCACATAGAAAATCATCTTGCTTTTGCTGATCACAACCAAGCAGAGCCCACCCCAAAGACTCACTCAGAAGCTGTTAATATGGGATGCATAGTTTTGCATCATCACTTTTTTTGTCTGTCTTATGGGATATTAAGTGACAGCATTATGGTCACATCCTTGATCATATGTGGGCTGTTCTTTGCTTTTGCTCAAGAAAAATCTTACTGAGAACAACATTGATTCAGGCTGCAAAATATATCAGTAATGGACTGGTGGCTTTTTCATCTCTTTTTGTAAAGCAAAGCAGACAAATTCTTAGGATTTAATCACTAGTGTCAGAAGAGCTTTGCAGTCTGTCTCTTCCTTTTAAATGTTGCCTTCTCAGTCTATTTTTTCTACACAATTTTTGGGTTTGCATCTTCTGCTTAGACAGGTATAAAATAGCATGGTTTTCTCATGGAAATGCCACCTGTCCTAACAGGCACTGTCCTGTGATGAACCACCTGTGGTGTCTAATGGCAATGTGATTCATCCCCAGACCTAGCTATTGCAATAATAAACCTTTTTCCAGTCAGTAGCTAAGGTAATTTAATTACAGTATTTGAGCTGGAAGACATAAACATGTACAAACTTCCTCTGACTCATATATTGCTTGGAAATTCACCATAGCAGTAAGCCTTTGCTTTAAAGTTTCCTCTTTACTTTTTTCTCCTTTGATTTTGTTTGGTTTTAGCAAAAACTCTTAGGATGGGAGGGACATTAGGTCCCTCATAGCCCACCATGAAATATGTGATGGGGTGGGGGGGATGAGGAAACCAAGCTGGCCTTGTTTGCTGATTGCTTCCCCAGGGAACCAGATTTTCTGGCCCTTTTGAATGCTCTCTGTGAAGGCACGTGGAGAAGTGGAAGGTGGTCTTACAAAAACCGCATTTGTGCTTCTGGCAGTTGCAGAGGTCAACACTGAATACCTCGGTCTTCTGCTCTCAGGGGAATTCACCAAAATTCTTCCCACTCACTACATGAGATGATCAAATACAAGATGGGAAATGATGAAAAGACTGTAAATCCAAAGTGTCTGTTTTTCTGGGCAATAGTCTGGTTCCATGAATGACTGTGTTCAATTCTCACAGAACAGCAGATTCTCTGTGCTCCTCTTTGGATCTGAGACCCGCAGGAGTGTGCTGAGCATTTCTGGCTCCAAGGGGTTCTGGCTCAAGTCCATATTTCTGCACTGCATTTAATTTTATACACTAGAAACCTTAAGGTAGATCTTGCTTGGGGTTTGCTTACCTCTGTGTTCCACCAGCTTGGCTGTGAAGGATGTCCATTAACTGCAGCAATGGAAATAAGACATCCTACCACTGGGTTGTTAGAACTTTTTATTCCATATCTTCCATCACCATGTACCTAAAGTAATTTTTGCAGCCAATGAAGTTCCTCACTTGCTTCCCTCATATTCTAGCTTGCTGAGTTGCTTCAGTTAAGAATTTTGTACAAAATATCTTTAACTTCATAGATCTTGTAATAGTTTTGATTAATTTGCAGTCAGTAGCAACAGGTATGATCCTTCCCTTTCCAGCATCTTTGCCATTCCTATTCTTGGCCTGCAGTGCTCAGAGCTTGCAGAGTTTTGGGATACCTGACCATACAGCCATATTTTTATTGTCCTCTAATAATTCCTAGATTCAGAATTAAGGTCTTCTCATCCACTTTTTCAGTTCTTCTCTGCAAAATTCCTGTGACCCATGGCATGAGGTTGGTTTTGCAAATGGATCAACAGCCTTTTCATACAGCTCACTTTTTCCTATTTTTTTCTTTCCAAGCCAATGCTGTTGTTATGCTAAAGCCTCTTAGCTTCACCTACCAGGAGAAGGAAGTCCAGCCATGGTATGACTTGTGCAGCCATCCTTAGCCATTCCATCATCTTCTTGTCCACTGCTGCCACAAGAGGTGACTTGTAAATATTTTCTGTCAGCTTGATCCATCTCTTGGGATGTCACACGTTTGCAGAATTCATCATATTTCCTTTTCTGTGTGATGCTGTCAGAGCCTGTGCAAATGTTATGAAAATGTTAAAGCAGATTCAGTTGGGTCCTGCAGACCTTTCTGAGATCCGTCTTAAAATAATATCTTTGTATGTCTTTCCTGTTAATATGTAGGTATTTATTTCATCTTTCCTCAGTGCCTTTCTGTCTTTTAATTTTTTACTCTGCTTTTATTTTTGCATTTCTTGTAAAAGTGCACCTGCTGCAGTCCCACCTGCTTGTAGCATGTGTTTCCAATTCCATTTTTTCCTACCTTTTTATCTTTTGAACTTTTTTTCCAAGACCTTGTGACTGACTCCTGTGTCTAAAAAACCCAAACCAAAACCAACCCAACAAAAAAACTTTGCAACTGCTCTCTCCTATGTGCCAGGAAACTTCTTTAGGGCTCTTTCATCTGGGTTTTTTTTCATAGGGCTTTTTCTCTGGGTTTTTCAGAACATTATTTCCACCCCATATTTTTGCTTGCTCCCCTTTACCAACAACCTTTTCACCTCAACCTCCACACACCTCACCTGTTCATTTGCATTTGATGTTGCTGGGGAGCCGCTGAAATACTACCCTGACCTATTCCCTCATCAAAGCCCATGTCAGAACAAATAAAAAGAAATATTTTTTTTTAAAGTTGATAGAAGAAAAAATTACCAATGGACACAAACTCAAGTTTTACTACACCTTTCTACTAAGAGTGCCCCTGGAAATATCCTAGAAAAATGGCAGTTTGATCTCAAATTATTATTTTTTCCCTCTCCACTCTTTTATCAGACTACTGGCTTTTTTTTTTTTTTTTTTTTTTTTTCCTGGCTTCTACCTTTATGCTGATAAAGATGACTTTTGACAGGAAACAATAGGATCTGTGTGTAACAGCCTGTGTTTGTGGTTTCAGTTCCTTGCCAAAATAGCTATGCTTAGCACTTGCACAGTTCTTTCCATCTTCAAAGCCTTTCACAGATCTGATGTGAGCATCCAGAGTTCCACTGATTTTGGTGGCAAAGAGCTTAGTAGCCATCAGAAAAGGATTATGCATTTGCATGGGAAGTAGGAGTATCATCTGCTGCTCTGCCAGCTGAAATATTTAAAGGTATCATGTTTCAAGCTAGAAAGCAATTATTAGATGAATGGCAGTAAGTAACTTTCCTTGTGGTCAACATGCATATTCCTGGTTCCAGCTTCAGTGGATGAATCAAGGACTGATTATTGAATCAATCCTTAAATATGTTTACAAGAAATACAATTGCTGAGACAAGCAGGATTTTTGAATGTAATTTATTTGGATGTTACAGCAAGCCATATGTCTGTATGTTCTGATATGTATGCCCAACATGTTCAAAGGTATTGGCTTGGCAGATTTATTTTTGTACAGCATTAATAGCTGAGATTCACTTTATGTTTTTTCACAGTATTTAATGAAAAAGACATTTATTTTTGCTAGTACATCCTATGCTATATGTTGCTATATATAAGCCTGGAATGCTCTTAGGTTGTCAAGAGCTACTCCATCCCCTTGCTCCATGGCAGAAACAGGTCTGTCTAGTCTGGGAAGATGTCTATCTTGGTGATTTGGTTTTGTTTGTTTGTTTTTTATTGAATATTTTTTCTTTTACCTCTTCAGAGTCTGATACCATCTTTGCCTTAGAGTCAGGCAATGCCTGACTTCTATAGTGAAAATGCCTCCTTCTGTAGTAAAATTAACCCAGCTGTTTAAGACTCTCCCCATAAATCATGTTTTTCTTCACTTGTGTTTCTTGTTGATCTCTACTGAACCATCTCCAAATTTTCCACGTTTCTCCTAGTCTGATGCACAAGAGGGGTCACAGTGTTCCAGCTGGGATCTCTTAGGTGTGCACAGAGCACAATATTCATCTCTCATGTCCTGCATGTAACTCATCTGTAGTGATGTGCAGCATGATGTGATCCAGGTTCAGCTGGTCTAAAATAACCTCAATTTCTGCAGTGATTCTGCCTAATCAGTTATCTCCAACTCAGGTTTTTATGTTTGATTTCTCTTTGTGTTTTTGCTGAATTTGACCTCACTGATGCCAGACAATTACTTACGAACTGATGCCCATTTAGAATTAAGGAACCTGAATTTCTCAGTTGTAAGCACAAGCTTTTGCTGTCATGGAAATGCAAGTTCCTCTCGGAATCTTGTTTGGTGAGGGAGGGATGAGGAGATGTGAAACTCTTTTCACAGTTGGAACTGCTCTATCCACTCAGCACACTTTGTTGGGTAATCTTAACCCCAAAAGCTTTGGTTTGGTTGGGAAGGTTTTTATGTGGTGTTGCCATCAAGGTGAAGAGTAATTTCCATAGCACAACTCTGACCCAAACAGAGCACTTTCCATCCATCCTTCACTTGGCTTTCTGTCAATCTAGTGATCAGATTCCTGACCCCAACCCTCCTGTGGTTTCCATCCTCCTCCCACAGACCTGACAAGTAAGTGGAGATATGCAAGTGCTTTATTTTTGCATGTGGAAAATGAAGCACAGGTAAACTGGGTGTAAAGAAAAAAGTGTTTTCCAATGAGGGTTACAAAACACTGGCTCAGGTTGCCCAGAGAGGTGATAGATGCAACATCCCTGGAAATACTCAGGATCAGGATGGGGCTCTGAGCAACCTGATCTAGTTGCAGATGTCCCTGCTGACTGCTTTTAAAAGTCCTTCCAACCCAAATTATTCTAGCACTTTCTGCTTGTTGCTCTGGGAAAATCATGCAGTAAAGTTGGGATGGGAAACCAGTACTTCAGAGTTCTGAGCTGGAGCTGCAGCACATGCCTGTTCCCCTCATCCAGAGAGAAAAAACCTCTGGAATATGAAAGCTGCTGAATCAAACTGAACCCTCATCTCCTTCTGTCACTAACTGGCTTTTTAATTTCAGTCAGGGGTCAATTTTGTTCTCCCTCTTTAAAGAAGCAGTTTAGAGAAATTCCCTTTTAATGTGTCCCTGGTTCATTCTGCCAGATCCTTAATCAAAGCCTCTCCTTCAGAAGCCAATTCAGCAAAGCTGTCTTGTCCCCAGTATCCCTGGTGCCAATCTCACTTCTGGGGCAGCACTGTCACTGCCTCTGCTGTGCTTTCTCTGGAGCAGACCTGGGGGAGAGAATGATAAAAATATCTCCAGCTTTCTTTATAGGCAAGCACTACTGCTGCTTCAAAAAGGAGATAACCAGCCTGAATCAAGGGGAGGTGTCCTGAAAAATGTCACTGCAAACACCAGCCTGGTAGTGCCTTGCCTGTGGGCCACATTCTTTACAGTCAAGTGTTCTGTTGCTATCTTAAAAGCACAGATTGCAGGGGGAATCAGAACTAATCCTGGTGCAGGTGCACCTGCTTTCAGCTCTGTGTTCACTTTCTGAAGGAAACAACTGAGGATTTTTTTTCCTTTTGCATCCATCAGGAATTTCCTTCAGTTCATCATTCTGTGCTCTTAAACATTTGACGGTGGCTTCCTCTGGGCTTGCTCTTTTCTCCTTCACTGCTTCCTTCATAAAACCAGATTCCTATCTGCCAATCCTGTAGTGAGGTTTTTGATTATTTCCCTCCCCCCCAGTTCTTTCTCTTCCCATCATTTCTTTATCTGCTTTTTGGTATCTGTTCTCTACAGAGGCCAATAGCTCTTACCTGAATCCTTAGCCTTGTGAATATCATTTTTCCTCCCTTTCACTTTCATTTAAATGTGTTCTGTTCCCAAAGAGCTCCAGACTGCCACAACAATTATTTCTTAGTGAAACTGAAGGAGATGCTTGCAAATATTTTCAGATTGCTGCATTCATCATTTCTAGCTTCTCTATTACCTCCCTTCTCTGATTATCCTGGACAGTCAGCAAGACAAGCAAGAGCTGTGAATAAATCTGCTTTCTGCCCTCAACACCTCTCTGAAATAGCATCCTCCCTCTCAGCTTTAATTTTCACATGGTGCATTTGCTGCTATGCTTCCTCCCGGGATGCTGCCAAAAGAAGTTCCAACTCTATTTACCAGCAGATATCCTGATGGATGTGTTGTTTTCCTAATGCAATGTGTGGTTCTGCCAACATGGGTGTCACTGCTCTCCTTGGACACATCTCCAGCATCATCCCACCGGTTGGACCCCTCCAGATGTCCCTGCCCAAGGTTGTGCTGTGTCCTGTGGGGCACCAGGTTCTGAGGTGGCTTTCACAGGATGGGTGTCATCTTGCCAAGCCCAGCAAATTTTAATGGCTTGAAACTGGAAGAAGGAAGATTTAGGTTAGGCAGTAGGAAGAAATTCTTCACTGTGAGAGTTTCACAGGCTGCCCCATCCCTGGAAGTGTTCAAGGCCAGGTTGGATGGGGTTTGGAGCATCCTGGTCTAGAGGGAGGTGTCCCTGCTCATGGCAGGGGGTTGGAACTAGAGGATTTTCAAGGTCCCTTTCAGCCCAAACCAGTCTGGGATTCTATGGGATTCATATCTGTCTTCTGTAGTTGCCTTTTGCCTTTTTAGCTGTTAGAGACCTTTCCTTGGGTTGCCAATGAATCTGTCCTAGCAACAGGGAAAGTTGCTGCCATGAAAAGGCTGATCAGAGAGACAAGTATAAATATATGGTAATGATATTTAAACCTGCAGTCCTTTTAGCTCAGAACTATCTGGCTTTGCTGGTTCTGCAAAGCTCTGCTTTTGTGCAGTGAGGAAACCTGGTGTGCACCAATCCTGTAATCTGCAGTTAATGCCTATCTGGAAAATACAAACCTGACAAAAATTAGCAGCTCTTCAAACGCTGCTTGATGTCTAAAAGAAACATGCTGTGATATATTTAGGATTAATTCCTTTAATACCAGTAATTCTTCCATTGCAACACAAAGTGATTTATTTTATATTGGAATATGCCCAGAAAGATCAGTAGAACTGATCAAAGACTTAAACAATAGTTTAAATATTAGATTATCATGCAGTATCCCAGGTCCAAGCTCAAAAGGGCAAAAAGGGAAAGAACTTTTTTCCAGATCCAGAGGCCTAGGATATTGATTGCAGATCTCCAGCTGCATGGAAATAATGGAGTACATCAGAAATATGTCAGATGATGTATCAGCTGGGGAATTTTTTAATTGCTATTTAGTAAATGCATCTATTTTGATGCAGATGTTGCTGTTCAATACAAGACCAAAAATAGTAATATCTTTGTGCCTCCTGCTAGTAATATCTAAACGCTGTAGATAAATTATTTTTTTTTTAGCCTATTATGTTTCATTTTGTCTGGAGAAACATTATTTTGTGAGCCTGCCACTGGTGGTGATGTGTTAGGAGGAAGGGAGAACATAATAATTTACTGGTGAGACACTGGATAAAATAAATTATCTTTTAATAGATTCATAGTATTTAAGTCCAGAAGGGATTGTTGTAGCCTGACCTCCTCAATATCACATCTTTATGTGTTTCTACTGTTTCTACTGCACTAATAATTTTGAGGCCCACAGTTATCAGTCTCCTGGATAAATACCAGCTGCTGGGATCCTTCCAGCTATGCCTTTTCCTGAAGAGGCTTCTGCAGAAAGAGAAGGGGACTGATGATTCTCTTTTTGAAGCAAAGTTATTGCCACAGGAGCCAGGAATGTAGGCAGGAGCTTCAGGTCAAGGAGAATGAGGGTTTCTGGCACAGCTCTGAAACACATAAGGATGAGTGGTGAAATGCAAGGAATCCCCAGTCTGGCAGCCAATTTCTTGCATTTCATAGGGAAAGAATCATGGAGAAAACAGACAGCCCTGCCTTAGAAACAGGAGTCTTCTCCCTCAGTTTGAAGCAGCTGTTGGGAGCATTCAAGAGGAAAGGTGCTTATATAGAGGAGAAGCAACTTTTGTCCCTTTGACAGTTTAGGATTCCTTTTTCCTCCTCCTTTTTCTGTCTCCTTTTTCTTCCTGCTTTTTCTTCCTCCTTTATTCTCCTCCTTTTTCCTTTTTCCTTTTTCCTTTTTCCTTTTTCCTTTTTCTTTTTTCCTTCTCCCTTCTCCCTTCTCCCTTTTCCCTTCTTCATTTCCCCCTTTTCCTTCTTTTTTCTTCTCAGGAATGATTCTTGTCTCAGGAATGATTCCCATAAGCTCAGCCATCAGCAGCGATGTGATGGGTTTGTAATGGGCTCATCACAAAGTGAACATGTCCTTCAGTGCAACTGGTTTTGTAGGGCATCTGCCTCTTTGTGCCAAGAATCAGTGCCCATGATGGAGGAACTGGGAGAGGCCACAGGATGCTGATTGCAGTGAGGAATTAGATTCTGGTTATATTGGGATTTACTGGTAGCCTTGTGTGCTTGACGGACAGCTACTATAGCTCTCCAAGTGCTCATGTCAGTGTATTTTTGACACCTGCCTGTGTAGATACAATTAGGCTCACACATCCATACCAAAGCATTAGACAAGCATCAGTCAATGCTGGTTATGGCTGCAGTTCCAAAAGTGGAGTGGAAAGAGGATGCCTGCAAAGTGAACCTCCCTTTTTACACTTTAGAGAGCATGAACTGTGTCAGGGATTAGACTGCAGCCACCCCTCGTTTCTTCATGCTCTGTTTTCCTAGAAAAATGAGCATGAAGTGACCTTTGTCCTGCACTCTTCCCATGTGCCTTGTGCTCTCAAGGCTGTAGCAAGCCTTAAGAAGATTTCCTCTCTCTTCCTTTGGTTAGTGACTCAAGAAAGACCAAATGGGAACCTCAGATGTGGACCCTGAACACAGCTGCCTCACCATCCTTCAGGACATCAGTTGGGAGCTCTGCTGGTTTCTCTCCTCCTATCTGTTTGGGGTTTTTTATTAATGAATGAGGCATTTGGTTGGGGCTCTCATCTCTTCTGAGTGAAATGCATCCAACCTGATCTTGAATCTCTCTCTGGGAAAAAAGATACTGGAGAAAAAAAAGATCTTCCCTCTCATTTTGACACAGTCTTCTGTATAGCCTGAATGTCAGGAAAGCCATTTACAGAGCATGTACAGTAATTGCATGCATAATATTTCATCAGCTGCATTAACAGTCATGTTGCTAAAACCAGGTACAGTTTTAAAAGGATCTATTTTTGATTAAAAGTTGCTTTAGAGCTTCTTGTGTATAATAGTAGTAACAATTCATACTGTCATAGGTGTTGCTACGAGTTTCTGAATTTAATAATTCAACACATACATTGACAGAGATTTACACTGGGATTTTGGGCAAAGCATATGTTTTATATTTGGCAGCAGTCCTCTAATTACACCAAAATTAGATTGATGGGGAGAAGTTGATGGCTTCAGCTTGGGCCACACTTTTCTTTCACAGCCAAGAGATTGCAATATTTCAGGACTGAGCAGAACTCTGGGCTTTCATTATCACATTACAGTTAGCAGCTGTAGGAAAGAGTGGTTAGAATAGCTGATGGGTTTTTCTACCACACTTACTTTATCCTCTTGTGATACGATGTCATGAAATGTTTGGACATGAGACAGAAATGTTTATTGGGAAAGAGAGTTTCAATTCACTTGAATTCTACTGTGTTGTTGTAGTCGTTACAGAACAAAGATCTGCTGCCAAATTTCAGTGGGGCTGAAACCCTAAAGGATGCTTGAGAGCAAAATAAAAGAAGGAATTTATTGGCCATGTCTTAACAATAATACTCTTGAACTTCATTCTTGTCTTAGAAATGAGAAATAAACTTTACAAGAAGATCTTGTGGTAATGGTAACAAAGAATCCCATAATATCAAGTGTCAGCTGGCTTCATCAGGAACGCACTTGTTGGCTATAATTTCCTTTTACAGATGAGCTAACACTTTTGCTACACTTAGTAATGGTTCCATTGCTTTTTTGGCCAATGGTGAGTAAAAAATCATATATATTAGTGCCTGTGCTTCACTGATGCAAAAATTCACGCCTTTATTTCAAGTTAAAATCATCAGAACAGATTTCACTGGGGTCCTCTTCCAGTTTGAGCACACAGAGATCTTGAAGTGCAGCCTGGATTTCCTTAACAACAAGATCTCATCTCTGTAGACACAACCTGGGGAGTGCTGAAATTTGTACATTCCAAGGACTGCTGTGCCAGGAAGTGAAAGAGTCTTAAGAAATTTGTATAGTGATGCCAAAGTGTGAAGAACACCCATCACAGGAGCACAAATGCTTGATTTTGCATGGTTGTAACTTAGACCAATCTATGCTCTAAATTAAATATGTATATACATACATATGTTAAAAATTTATGGGCTTTCCATGGTTAGGAATGGAGAAACTATTGCTCAACTTTGCCCTGGTGCTATTCTACCTTCAAAATGTGTTCATTTTCTGTCTGGATCAGCCACCTTGAAATATAGCATCAGCTGTGCTCAGCCACTTTACATCTGGTCTAAGTTTTATATGTGAGGAAAATTTATGCATCTGAGTAAAAATGAAACTCAGCTGCAGTGCTTACTTACAATTCAAACTGTAATTGGATGTTTTATAAATGTAAGCCTCCCCATGAAAGTAATGGAGTGAGAAATGTATCCCTCTGATACTTCTGGTCAAACTATTTTTTATTCTGTTGGGATGAGAACAAATGTATTGCAAGCTCCTTTCAAGGATGTGTTTTTCACACTGCTTGTGGGACAGCAATTTCATGGGCAGCATCCACACAGCAACACCAGTGGGATATGGCACGAGTTCATTCTCAGGTTCTGGTAAGCTGAGAGTTACATTTCTGGACATGCTATTACATCAACTCTGCCTTCTGCTTTCATGTAGGAATGAAAACTCCTCCCCACCCGCTGTGCTGTGTCAGTAATCATCTCCTTGGTAGAACTGTAATTTTATTTTTCTGTTTTTTGCCTGTATTAGACTAACATCTTCAGTTGACTATGCCAGACCTTTTTTCTAGGCATTAAACACCCACACACAAGGAATTGAGATTTGGGGCTTTGTGTCAGATAGCTGATAGCTTCAGAGTTTTTGAATTAGTACCTTCTTTCATAATATTTCAGTGTAATGGATATAAATGGTTAAATATTTATACGTACACTTACAATGAAATGGAAGTTAGGTCTTACAACATTTGCATTATGACTGTTGGGATTTCTCATTTGTGGATGCTCAGAAAACTTTGGTTGAAAGAGCAGTTAAAAATAGAGAAACAGTCATGTCTAATTCCATTCTGGACAAATATTTATTTAATGAAGAAGCTTTTACAGGAATTCTAGTTTTCAATTCAATGTGAAGCATTCTTACTTTGGAGCCAAATCATCATCATCATCATAACTGATGTAGCCACCTAACTCAGCCTGATGCTGTCTTTACATTGTAAAACATCAGGATTAGTTCTTGGTCCTATTGTAGAGTTTAATGAACCCAAATCAATAGCTATTACTGCTCATCTGGAGGCTGCAATTAAACAAGTGGTAACTAAAAGGTCAGGAATGCTTACCATTGAAAAAAAGCAATTTCCATCTTGTCATCAGCCTTTTAGCACTAATTTTAATACCCATATTTAAAGAGAAATAAATCATAAGAACTCTCAATAATTAATAGCTATGCCTTTTTTATGTGGGAATAATGTGGTAGCTTCATCCTAGTCTTTTCTGGAATTTCAGCAAATGCTTCATTTAATGAGAGGATGAGTTTTTGTTTAAATGCTCTGAAGAATTTGGCTTCCAGTTCCGGGTATTTTCCAAGCTGTAAACTGTTAATCACCCTTTCAGGCTCTGCTGGAGGTATTGGCTCCTCAAATCTCATTACATCTCTTTGTGACAGAACTGCCTGATGTACTCATCTAAGTAGTTTGTGTCTGCTTTGTAGGACTAGCACATTTCTCTATGCTTAATTTGGTGAAGAAATCCTGAAAACTGGATTTAGTGGATCTAGGATTGCTTTTTGTTCTTCTTTCCTTGAAATAAACTCCTTTCTGATAAGCTTTGTAAACAGATGTGCCTGTGCTTTGTTTGCTTCACTTCCTTTTTCATAAAAGATTATTTCAACTAATTTTCTTGGAGCTGCTTTGTTTCTCCTTCAGTTGTATATTAATTTCTCCTCCTATACTCCCTAGATTCCTTCTGCCTCCTTGAATTCATGAATGAATTCATTCTCCCATCCTTGCACTACTGAACAGAGATCTCTTTTTTCCCTTTGGTCTTCTAGACATGTTATTTGATTTTCCTTGCCAGGCTACATTTGCCATTCCCCATGGGAAGATGTTGCTTGCATCTCCTGCCTTGCTTGATGTCTTCTTTTAATCATCCATTTAATTTTATTTTTTTCCCTTAAAAGTGTCCTTGAAGCTCAGTAAACCTTGGCCATCCCAAATCTGGATGTTATCTGGAGGCTTCCATTGTAATGAGTGGTTATGTGCTTTGCCATGCAGGATTAGGCTCAGTGTTGATGGGAATGGGCTATGAGGGGTGTTTCAAGATTTCTCAAGAGAGCACTTGATGCATAAGCAAAAAGAAGAATCAAAATCCTGCCCACCAGACTTGGAACTGACACCACAGGTTAGGAAAGTGCCATCTCTGATGGCTTTTTCAGATTGTGAGATCCGTGTGCTGTGGCAACTATGGAGTCCAGCACCGGGCTGGATGGCCTCAGGAAGGGCACTGAGAGCAAAGCATTGGGAATTGTTTTACTGCTGAGGAAGGTATGCTCAAAGGTAGTAAAACCATGAATCAAGTGAAAGCAGAACCATTTCTCACCAAACTCCACACTGCTTCTGAGTTAAGAAACTCACTGAAATGGGTAGGAGATGAATGTAAGCCAGGTGAAAAAGATTTCAGGGATGTGTTACTGCAGGAGGCTGAGGACTCTTGTGCTGTCAGCAGGTGCAAAACAGAACTAAACACATTTAATTTCAGCCACTGGGTCTGAAGTGGATACAGAGAATGCAGGCTGAGCAGTGCTCTCTGCATCCCTGTTGCAGTGATTACAGGGGCTTCAGGGGTCTAGGACAGCTCTCCATGGCCAGCTTTCCATGGGACAACATAGCTTGTTGGATGTAGTTGTCTTTATCTCATTATTAATGTTAGAAAAATACAAATCATGGTGATGAAATGCAAGGAGATAATGTTAAAAGTAACGATGAGATAAAAGCAACTACTTGATATGAGCTCTGTTGTCCCATTCTGTGCCGGAGGAGCACAGGGGAAACCACCTGTAGAAAGTAGTCAGGCTCATGTGCTCTCCCTAAATAACAACTCCCAGAGGTGTGCTCTGAGCTAGAGGGATTTCTGGACTACACAGACTAAAACTCCAGCCCCTGAGAGTGTTCCTGGGCTGCTGTAGCTCCCTGTGTTCAAGCACTTGCCTGGCTTGCTCTGCCTGAGGTTGTGATGTGCCATGGGAGCCTCCATCCCTTGACTGATGAATTGAAATTTATCAATTGATGAATTTGTTGAAATTTAACCTCAGAGAAGCAGAGATCCCTCCATTCCCCTTCCATACTTTTCCCCACGTTTCATACAATGCAGCCCAGGTCAGTGCAGGCCCTTGGGTCCTTAGGTGCTGCTGTGATTTATACTGGTAAAAAGGTTTATGCTTTACACAGATACATTTATGTGCATAATGCACATTAGTGCATGGCTGTTATGTTGTTGAAATATCTGGGCACAGGTGACTAATTTGACGCAAACAATGAGGTTTATGTGTTTCAATTATTAAAAAGGGAAAAAAAACCAGCCTAACACTGTAAATGCTTTTGTGCTTACTTTGTCAGCTCACTTCCCTTTTGGCCATTTCCCTGTTATGGTGTCATTAATATTTCCACAGTCCCCTGTATCCTTAATGATCTACTTGCTTGACCTGCATCATTTAAAATATTTTTTCATTACAGTGATTTTCTCATTTAGGTCCCCAGGAGATCCCGATATGTAATCAGTTTTCTCTAACAAATGACCTCCTTTGACTTCATTAGTTCAGAATTAATTTACTAGCATCCAAGATATTGAATGACTCTGATTAGTAAAATACAGTAAAAAAAAAAAATTTACGGTCAAGGCAAACATTAATTAAAACCCATATTTCTCTGCTAATTTTGTTCACAGTTGAATTTAATAAAGAGGGAATGTTTGATGGCTGTCAGTAGACATAGACATAGGATGAAGGTGGGGATGGGATCCCAAGCTTTCTGTGCCTGTAGCATCTTCAAGCAGTTGCATTTTACCAAGTTCTTTGCATTTCTTGCAGCTTCCTTCACCTTTTAGGAAGCTTTTGAAATGAGACAGCCAGGGGAAGCCTCAGCCTTCAGTGAGCAGCAGAGAAGGAGAACACTGAAGGTTTGTGGAGGATGTGCTTTGTGCTTTAGCTCTTGGGTTCTCTGTCTTATCTCTGTGTCTTTCTTAAGAATTGTGCTTCCTTTTTAAGGCGTGCAAGTTATTTACAGAATCAGCCACACTGCCAACCCCGCACCCTTTAAAGGCTTTGCAGGTTTCCATTTTGCAAATCTGCCACAGCAGGCACTGGCCTGGGGATGGCATTTTCCTTCCTTGGCACTTGACACTCGGCACGTGGGGTGGCTGATGAGGCTGCATGGAATGTGTGCAAGGAATGGCAATAAGGTTTAACTTAGGGAATGATTGTTACTCCTCGAAAAATCCAACCATGCTGGGGAAGGTACCCCCCTTGAGTTGATTTGCCCCCTCATCACTCCCTATGCTGCTGCATTTTTATTTTCCAAGAGGCAGACTCAAAAGGTACAGATAGTCTTAAATAAGCTGGTCCTTTTTCCTTTTTTTTTTCCTTTTTCCTTTTTCCTCTTCCCTTTTTCCCTTTTTTCCTTTTCCTTTTTTCCTTTTTTCCTTTTTTCCTTTTTTTTCCCCTCTCCCCTCTCCCCTTTCCCCTTTCCCCTTTCACCTTTCCCCTTTCCCCTTGAAACAGTTTTGAAACTGCTCCAACAGAAGCTTTGTGCTTGCTCTGATCTTTATAGGAATAGTTTTGACAAGGCTCCAGGCAGTGCTGGAAGCAGAAGCACCCACCACCCAAAAAACCCCTCATTGAAATGAACTTGTTTGTACAAAAGTGATTTACAAGCCTAAGAACTGTTCTTGAGGAGCATCCCAAGAGCATCTCTGAGGAGCATCCTTTATCCCTTTGCTTCTCTGGCTCTGGCTGTGATTTCCATGCCACTAAACTGAAGGGTACAGCAGCTCCTGTCCCAGGCCTTGGAGTAGCAGTGACGTGGGGCTCTGGGGACTGCTGCTGCTCTCCTGGATGTGAAATGTTGTAGGGATGGCCTCTGAGAAAGGGGACCTGAAGATAAAGGAGAATTAGATGGGGCAATGCCTTTGTACATTATTCTCCCCTATTCATAAAGATAAAGTTTGTGGAGGGATTCAGGCAATAAATTTACATCTCTTGAAGGGAAAGAAATTGAAAACACTAAAGCAATTTATTGCCTTTTAAATTTGGAGATGAGGGGGGGAATATAAGTAGCACTTGACTTTAACTAGTTCCAGAAGCAAATAAAGAAAACTAATATTTCACAAAGCCATAATCCACTATACTTGAAGGGAATTTTCAATTTCATTGTGGATAGTATAAGTTATGCTTTCTGCCTAAGAACTTGCTCATAAAGCAACATCCACTTGGTGGATTCAGTAGTGTTTCTGGTATTTTATTTTTTTTTTCCTCCCTCCCTCCCTCACAATTTGCATAAAACACTTAGGATTTTCCCCCCATCTCCCATATTGCTGTATTCCAAATTTTCAGCACAATAAATGTTTTGCCTTTAAGGTCTATATCTCATATTGGTTCATTTTGAATGTCTTTTCCAGTTTAAATGTTAGTCCAGAAAGCCAGTGAGGAAATAAGTATGCTTCATATTTAACTTATATGACTACGAGGTAGCTTTCCTGGTCTAATTCAAATGCTCTTAGAAAACAGGAGAGATGATTCAGGAGCTGTTCTGAGAGTCTTGCTTCTGGCAATATTTACACATAGGTAGATGAGAAGAAATAAGAGGTGGCATCTGAGAAAAAGATGAAAACCATAATGAACCAATATTTGCTCATTATAAGAGAGAAAAGCCACTGACACTGAGCCACCAGAAAGATAAATTTGTCCCTGCTGCCTGTGAGAGTGTTTCAGAAGAACCCTGGAGAAGTTCATTGTATGAAGAGAGTATTGGAGAAGTAACTTGAGCTTCAGCCAGGCCACTAAACCTCACTCCTCATTTTTACCTGGAGGAAAAGTCCTTATTCTGCAAGATGACCCATGGGCAGGTCCTTTGTGTGGGCATTCTGGTTGCCTGAGTAACTCTGGGACAGCTGCTCCTCTCCAGGTTTTCTGGAGTATTTCTTGTGTTCAGAAGCTAACTTCTTCCTGGCATAATTACTTATGGAATGGCTTTGAGTAGATTTAGCTCAGCTATTAGGAAAAAAATCTTCACTGTGAGGTTGGTGAGACCCTGCTCCAGGTTTCACGGAGAAGGTTTGGATGCCTCATCCCTGGCAGTGTCTCAGCCCAGGTTGGATGGGGCTTGGAGCAGCCTGGGCTGGTGGGAGGTGTCCCTGCCCATGGCAGGGGGGATGGAACTGGGTCATCTTCAAGGTCACTTCCAGCCATTTTGGGACTCCATGATTTGGTTCTGTCTTAGAGCAGTTTCCTTGAGGCTGCTCTTGTGATGCCAGCCCCTTTCCTCTGCCTGGAGACCTAGGAGCTTGTCCATATGAAAAATCCCTATCAGTTCCAGCTGGGCTACCCAAACATCCCTGTGTGATCCCTTGGGTGGAGCTGGGCAATAGGATTCACCTACCAACACCAACCTTTCTCAATTTTATTAACTGTTTATAAATACCTGAATAAGTTATTCAGGTAAGACTGATTGTTCTGTCTCTCGAGGCACTACTGCTATTCTAGATGCTTTGTGCTGGGCTGAGTCTGAGGACAGACAGGAGTTGAATTTATTTTTCCTTTTAGAAATGCTAGAGCTGCTCTCTGCACTTGTCAATCTATATTAAAGCAGAGGTATTGGGCTGACCCTATCAGATCTGCAGAGATTGTGAATGCCATTTCACCATACAGTTCTGTGCACAGGGTTGGGGTTTTTTTTAAGCTCCAGGGCTGTACAAAGGATAATTTAGAGAGGATGGAGTTTTTCCTGCATATAAATTAATTCGTATTCACTTCAAAGGCTGAAGTGAGCTTCAAACTGAGGTGTGCTCCTTCCAGGCTGTCTTCACAGGAATGAGTTCCCCCCCTCCCCTGACAGTCCCTATATAGTCTAGCTTAGATGATAACAGAAAATGACTGTGGAGAGCTGGGCTTCTCCAGAGATGCACTATGCTGCTCCAAGGACATGTGAATCCTTTTAGCCCATTGCAAGATAAAACTTTCAATATTTAAGACCCACTCTGGTGCTGCAAACTTTTAAATGTAATGGGCTCTGCTGCAGGAAACTGATGGAGCTTCCCTGACATCAACCCTTTGCCTTCCAGCCCCAGGGGTCTGAAATGGGACTGTGCTGATTCACGTGAGAATCTGGCTGCAAAAATACTTAGAAATCATCCTTTGGTGGTCTTTTACCAGCATGCTGAGTTGGGATGTGGCTAAACCTGAAATCAAACAGATTTTTAGAAATACAGCAACTGCAGGTCTCAGTCATTATCACCATAATTAAGGATTTTGGCTGCTTTGCTTTGCAAGACCTTTAGAGCATTATGTCTAACTAGTGGCATAAAAAGCAGATTTACTGTTACTAGCTATAAACCTTGTAGCACAACGGAGAAAAAGTATTATTCTGGTCCATAGCAAACACATGCACACAAGTAATGACAATTAGCAACAATTTGTCATTCTGTGTTATATTTAATCTAAAAAAATGGCCAAACTGTTGGACTAACTACTACCAGCACACATTCTGTGTCTGATTTGCTACAATAAATGTCTTCTGCTCTCATCAGCAGCACCTTCTTCTCTCCCCAGACCAGCCCTGATGCTCAGCATGAACAAACCTCATGTCTATGCACAAATGTGGGAAAGGAGAGGTCTCCATGAAATAAAATCTTGTGTTGGCAGAAACATTTTTGCTGTGGATGTAGCTTAATGACCTGGCCAGCATGTGCCTCACCCCTGAATCTATTTCTGAAGGCATGGGTAGGCAGACCTGGGTTTGGGCAGGTGGCAGCACCTCTCTGCCATGCTGAGGATGGGCCCAGAGTTGAAGGAAGCATTGTCCTCTTTCTTAGCTGGCAGGGATTCCCTAGCACTGAATTTAGGAGAAGTCAGAGCTGGCATTTTCTTGAGATAAATCACTGGAGATGAGTCTCTCTGTGAGCACACCATGATGCTGTCTTGAGATCTATCACTTCAGGTGGCATTGATTTGCAAATTTTGTCTGTCCAATCACAAAATATATTTTGTTTCTTAATCTTCCTGAATTTTTTTTCCCCAAAAACTTTTATAACCCTTTCTTTTTCCTTCTTGAAATATCAGATTGTTTTGTAAAGATGTTATTTTTAAAAAAAATTGAAAATAACCCTATTTTGAGCCCGTTTGCTTAGTGCAAATTTAGTTAGAATACAGCCACTTATTTTTAAATAGTTCCCTAGCTGGGATGAGCTGGAGGAGTGTAGTGCTACATTGCATGGTATGGATATGCCATGGATCTTAACTGGAGATGTGATTCCTGGATTACTGAGATTGTTGAGGCTTTGAAAGGGAGCCCATCCTGAGCAGTGGTTTCCTCTGCCTTTTGAGAACTTGGTTAGCTGAGACCCAAGTCAGTGTTGATTTCTGGCCCTGGCAAAGGGCTATACACTTGGAAAGATTTCCTGTAGACTTGCAGACTGTCTAGCCTGTGGGCTTGGCTTAGATGCAGCCTCACTCCAGTTTAGTAGTTATTGGATAGAATATTTAGAGCAGCTGAGGAAGGTCTGCTCCAGTTCAAAAATTCTGCTTCAGCCTAGGTAGAATAATTTAGGAAAAAAGAAGGGATTATTTATATATTTTTTTCAATCTGAGATCTTTATGAGCATCAAGTCACCTATGAATCTTTGTTAAACCAGCCTGGTTTCTACAGAATCTCAGAAAGTTTGTTTTTGGTTTGTTCTTTTTTTTTCCCCTGTGTTTTTTCAATGCCCAATGATGTGCCAAAATGATATTTGTGGCTGCAGCAGTGCTGTGTGCTTCTGTCCCAGGTCCTCCTATGAGGAAGGAACTGGGGTTTGATGTCCATCCTCCCATTATAAGAAGCCTGGCACCTGGGACCTCCCAGTTTTCTTCTGGGCCTGGCCTGCAATCCCAAAACTATTTCCTGGGGTTTGAGGACAGCTTTAAAAATACAGGGGCCTCTCTCTGGGAAAGGTGCCTGGCACAGGGACAACCCAGGACCCCTGGTGGGATTAGGAAAATGTACCAGGCATGGCGTTAGGCATTGGAATGGCTGTCCAGGGAGGTGCTGGAGTCACCATCCCTGGAAATATTTCAAAACCATGTAGGTGAGGCACTTCAGGACATGCTCTAAGGGGTGATACAAATAATGATATCTTTTATTCAGGGGGGGATGTTGAGGAGAGTTGGATGTGGTGATCATAGAGATCTTTTGCAACTGTGACAATTCTGTGAGACAACATCCTCTGAGCTGCACAGATTACCAACAGGTTGCTGCTGCTCCTCCTTTGCCTTTACTCTTATCATGATTTATATATTTGAAAGAAGGGATGATTAATAATCCACAAAACCTCAGCCTGGGAGGAGAGCTCAGGCATTTAGCACACCAGAGCATACTATGTAAGGAATGATGAACAATACCAACATTTCCCCAGATAACTGGAGAGCAGCATCAATGAATAGTCCCTTGCACTCCATGGGTCCTAGAAGTTGGGTGAGGGCTACCAAATGGCTTCTGTATCAAAAGACTATTCTTAAAATCTGCACTGCAGGTACCATGGTGATGAGTCTGGCACAATGGCTTGGAAAGATAAATATAGCATGCTGTTCCTGTGGCTGGATAGAAATGTCTCCATTCCATATGGGCACTGTTGCTCTCAAAATAAGGACAAGCTGATCTATAAAGTCCTGATTGGCCTAAAAAATCAATTAAAATACAGAAAGAGCAGCTGAGTACCATGGTGGAATTCAGCTGCTGTTTATCAGCTTGGACCTTGATGTTTTTCCTGCTCAGCCCTGGAATAAATGCCGAAGGAGGACAGTGGGGCCACAGAAGAAAGAAACAAACCCAGGAAAGTAAATTGGAGGGAATTTGACTCTGGGGTAATAGCACACTGACTGCCAAGTTGCATCAGTACCCAATATCTCTTCAGTTCATAAAGACTGATCACTATCAGCTTTGTTCTGTGGTCCCTGGTGCCAAAGAAAGGATCTACTTAATTCAGAAAATACTTTGGAGGTCAGAAAGTATTCTTCTTTCCCCTGAGTTTTTCAATGCCAGCAAAGGGGGCAGATTTGGTTTCTCAAATACAAACCTAACAAGGTTTCGTTTCTGTGCTGATTCAAAAGAGATGAGGGGAAGTTGCGGTAACCCAGGGACAAATGTACAGAAAGAAATCAAATGGCAATGTGGGCAGCCCAGCTGTCCTTTCTCATGTCATGGAATTAAACAGGAGAAGGTAATTTGCATCATTCTGATGTGAGAAAAGAATAATGTTACTCTTTTTTTGTGCTAATCCACATCAGTAGAAGAGTGGGAGATGGGAGCTGGGAAGGGTTATCTGTGACCTACTTCTTTCCTAATGGCAGAAAACAAGATACAATAGCAAAGTGAGGGCCAGAGGAGGTTCTGAATCCCCTCCTTTCCCAGCAGACTCAACAGGATCTGAAAGTCTTCAGCAGTTTGCCAGCTCTCACTGCAGAATTCATGGAGATGCTGCTCTCAGTCCATCTGTGTGCCTTGCAGTGATGCAGTTATTGCAACAACCCCATGCAGTGGTGAGGTTACTGCAGCAAGTGAGTGAGACCTTCAGCAATGTTCTCTCTTTTTTTTTTTTTTATCAATTTTTTAATCAAATGTACATCTTATCCAAGCACAGGCAGGCTTTGGTCTGGCATATTCTTTCATGATCCTTAAGAGGTAGTGGGATTTAATTTTTAAAGTGTGACTTCCTCAGAAAGAAAAAAAAAAAAAAAAAAAAAAAAAAAAAAAAAGAGGCAAATTTCCATTAGGCTTATTTCAGTAGACACCACAGTTTCCAGAGCTGCTCCACTTCCCTGGCAGCAGCTCCTCCCCTGATGCTGTCCCTGCCATTCCTGAGCAGCCTCTGGACCAAAGTCCCTTCCAGCACCCTCAGCCAGGAGCCTTAAGCAGCTTCCTAGACTTGTCTGGAGGCTCCTTCTGACACTGTTTTTAACAGCAAACTGGATTTTGCCTGAAGTTAAACTTTTTGGAAAAAAGTCCCTGTTTTGTCCTTTATTTCCTCCCCTGCCTTTCAGTGAGGTACTGAAAATAACATTTTGTTTAGAAATATTGAAAGGAAGTCTGGTGGGAATTTGGTTTCCCAGCTGGACTGCCTCTTCCCTTATGCATCACAAACAGCTCACCCGGAGAATATTTGGTGATGTGTGATGGGGTTAGAATAATAAGAACATTAATCTGATGAGGTTCCATAATAGTACTTCAGTAGCAATATTTATATATATATATATATATATACATAACACTATCTTTCTTTTCCACTATAAAGGTTTCTTTTCTCATTGTAAACCAGCCTAGCCTTATGTAAAATGTGCTGTGTGTATATTTGCTGTGGTATCCCAGCAAAGCTGAGCAGAGTTGATGATCTACTGTACAACCCTTAAGCTACACCAGTTGTGAGAGAAGAGAATAAGGTGTAGGTGGAGCCAGACAGGAGATATAAGGAAGGGAGATGTGCAACACCCCAATTTTGTTCCCTTGGATGGTTTTGTTGAGTCATTTGCATCTGAACAAGATCCTTCCTACAGTTCTTTTAGCTGCTTTTATGCATTTTTCTGATACACCAGAGGAACGGCATCATTTCTGCAAGGGTCTCTGGATTATATTGCAAACACTGTTCCTGAGACTGATCCCAGACAGAGGTGAGCAGGAAGGTTTTCTTTGGCTCCACAATTTAAATTCCCTTAGTGCCACGTGATGCTGTAGTCCTTCTGTGAAGATGTTAATTAAAAGGCAGAACTGAGCCATGGGTGACATGGACTCAATGCCTCTTGAGATGATGGATGACCTTTTATCTCTCAGTCCCCTCCTCCTGCTCTACCTAGAAAGCACAGGGGGTTGAAAGGTTTGTCAAGAGAATCTGCAAAATGTAAAAACTTTCTGAAAACTTTCTGCTGGAGAGTAACAGTGTTGAGGGATAGGGGAGGGTCCTCCAGAGAGGGGCTAAATGTTTTTAGGCCACACATCTGTGTTTTCTGCAGGGTAAAGGACAAGGCAGTACCCATCACCCTCTGAGGGGTGAGGGGAACAGCACAGACAAAAAGGAAGTGGCAGTGTCAGGGTATTGGGCAACTTCATCTTTGAGAAAATTCATCACAGAGGACAGTGATGGCTTTGAGGAGATTGTAAAGAGAATGCATCTGGTGCATGAAGTTCTGCTGTCTGGAAGTGAATAAGGAGAGACAAGGCAGTCTCCTGAGGTCCAACGGGAAAGCTGTCTGAAAAATGCTTATTCTGGATTCTGCTTTCTGCAGCAAAGGCAGTGCCAGCATGCAAAACCTGCTGGGCCTTGAAATGAAATGCCACAGATGGGATTTTATAGTTACCTGATGAAGCATTGCAGAAAATGAGATGGCTAGAAAAAAAGATTAGTGTGAAGGAGACCCTGACAAAGAATGAGGGAGCTCCAGTTGTTTGGAAACAGCCAGATTTCCTGCTAAAAGCCTTGGCATTTGGTCAGGCAGAGGGAGGCAGCCCAGAAGGCAGAGCACCCAGGGTACAGCCAGGTGACAGATTACAGAGGGAGAAAGTAACCTGGGCACCTAGCAAGCTGTCAGACTTCCTTTTGTCCAGTGTCCCATCATTAAAACCAGAGAAAGGGCAGCACTGCTCTTCCAGGGTGAGAAAAGCTTCCCTTGGAGGAGGTTGTTGCAGGCTCTGATGCATGCTTGGAAAGGGAACAGGTCTGGGGTGTGTTAGGGACTCAGCAGGGCAAAACTTTTCTGCACCTTATGTTGTGCAAAAAGAGCAGCATTTGGCCAATAAATCCACAGAAAGCAAATATTTCAGTCAATCAGCTCTGTTGGATTATTCCCCTCCCCTCTTTCACTTCCTCTCCTCCTCCTCTTTTTCTCTGCCCTCTCCTCTCAGACCAAACTCCTTTTGTTATAAGGTTGAAGGACAGAGCCAAGTGAGTACATTAATCTCATACATTTTCATGAATATCTATTACAACTACTATGCCAGCAGATTTTTCTTACTTTCAGCAGAGTCAAGACCTAATTCTTTATACAGACCCCCACTCAGGTAAAACCTGGGGTCATTTTTCCAAAGTCAAGCTTGCCACCATCTCTTCTTCCCACTCCATCCCACCATGCTGATAGCCCTTTCCTTTTTCTTTTCCTAGGTTATCTATGTGTACAGTGGTTATCAGGAAAAGCCATCCCTCTTTCTGCCCTTGAAAGGCAATATCCACACAAGCTCTCAGGCAGAATTTGGAGTATAGAATCTCTGCTCTTCAATTACCATGGAGCTTACCTCTTTCATGTGTGACTAGATATTGTATTTTTTTCCCCAGCAAGTCTGGAGTTTTAAAAAGACAGGAAAAATTCCTAGTGCTTGAGACGAAGGAAAATGTCTGGTGTTGAAATGACTGGAGTTCATGGATTACTAAGAAATAAGGCTATTTCTGGGAGCATAAATGTTTCTCTTGTTTTGAAGTCTCTGTTGCACTCTTGGTTAGCAGCTTCAGATCATCATGACAACAAAAAGGTCAAAAACATATAGGAAACTTTACATCTATTTTTTTTATACACATGAAACCATCTTTTGCTTTCATAGAGTCCATTTTACCCACAGTAAAATGAGCTCTGACTGTGTGGGAGCAGAATTAAGGGCAGGGAGAGCTGGCAATAAGTCTAAGGTATCTTTTATTTGAAATACAGAAATGCCAGTGAACTTTACTTATGGGTTAGCATTCCACTTTGCTGGCTGCTCTGCAGAAATCAAGCAAAAAGGCAAATCCACCCAAAAGGGATTTCAGTTTACACCAGTCAATCCCATACTTACCTCTGCTGTTGGAGGACTGGGATTCCCAAAGGCAGGAGCTTTCCCTGCCCCCTCCAGCTCCATACCTTCTCTTCTGGGAAAAGACCATGGGCTGAAGAATTCCCTGGCAAACAGAAAGGGATTCTGTTCCCTGCTGTGGGAGCTGCCATGCTCCATGCTGCTGGAACCCTTGTCCAACGGATTGAGAGCAATGATGGTTCCTGCCGTGTCTCCCAGAAACAGGCATCTTACCTTTTGGAAGTGTCTTCCAGATAAAACTCCTAAAATTCACCTGGAGAGGGAGTAGGCAGCTGAAGAAAGGGGAAATACATGATCTAAGATGCATTTATTAATTTTGGGGTCAAGATGTGGTAGCCTACAATGAAGTTTTATAGCTGTAGATAGTAACAGGAGCAGTGACCCTTAATTATAGCAAGGTAATGGGCACTGCTTTAATACAGAAACAGCTAAAAATAAAAGCCAGTATAAAACTTTGTATATATATACAAAGTATCTCAGAGTGTGATCACATTTCCCACTAATGGAAAACATAGATCAACCCTCTGCATTACTGAAAAAAATGTTTTTTTTACAGATACTAAGTTTACATTTAAATGCTGAGTTGGTATGGTTTAATTCATGATATTGGATTAGGCTGGTAAATTTAGAGTAACCAGAAAACCACGTGGATGTATTCCCACTTTGACTTAAGCTGGAGTTACTAAATTTTGGTTGAATTTGATTTAATTTGGTTTGAATTTGAAGTAAATGGAAGTCCCCGGTGTAAAATTAAATTTACCACCTATAAATTAAAGCAAGAGAGGTTCTTCAATGCATTTACTTTAGCAAAGAGTCTGGTGCTGTAGATGGGGAAGGTGAAATGGTGGTGAGGCCCTGGTGTCCCCACTGTGTATATTTTGTGGGGGTTGCTTCAGATGAATTGTGCAATTAGTGCTAATTAAGGACCAGGGCATTATCAGAGCTCATCTGGTGGTTTAATTCATCCAAGAAGAATCCCGAGCATGTGCTCTCATGGACATCACTCAGAGGAAAGTGGGATGGTCAGGACAGTTGCTTCAAAATCACATTTCTAACCTGGACAAAGATGTGGATCCAGTTGCTTCCTGGTTAATTAAATGATTGGGGCAATTAAATGGTCTGTGTGTCAGAGGAACCTGTGAGAGCTTCTAATCAAATGATACAGGTTGGGAAAAAATCTTTAAGATCATCAAGTCCAACCATAAACCTAACACTGCAAAACCTACCACTAAACCATGTCCCTGAGCATCCCATGTAAACAGTTTTTAGGTCTCCCCAGGTTTGGTGACTTTACCACTTCCCTCTGGGTCTCACCACCTCCCCTGGAGTAACTTGGGGCCATTTCCTCTTGTTCTGTGACTTGTTACTTGGGAGAAAAGTCTGACCCCCATCTCACTACAACCTCCTTTCAGGGAGTTGTAGAGAGCAGTAAGGGCACCCCTCAGTCTCCTTTTCTCCAGGATGAATAATCCCAGTGCCCTCAGACATTCCTCAGAAAACTTTTTCTTCAGACCCTTCACCAGCTCTGGATGCCAGGTGAGCAGGTACTGAAACGCCTGGGAGCTCCCAGAGCAGCCCATTCAGTTCTTTTGCCCGAGGAGAAACTTTCCAAAGTTTCTGATATTCCTCCTGTGGATTGAAAATACTTTCCAAATATTGCATTTACCAATCTGTGGCCAAAGCTGCTGTTCATGCATGGAAATGAGCTTCATTTTCCTCTTGAAGGAAGTTAAACTGATCCTTTTGGGATTAAAACAGTGACCCAAGGCAGAAGAGGACAGCTTACAACTCAGCACATCTCAAAATACTACAGCCTGTAAAAGCAGCTGTGGTTCTCAGTTTGAAATGTATGCAGAAATGTGGGCATCCAAGTTGTTATATATTAGAGGCAAAGAAAAATTCCCACTTTCTAAGTTTTGCTGACAAACTTTCTGCTCTTATTCAGCTCAAGTGATTGGTGAAGTGTCTTGAAATGCACCAACAAATGCAAGCTGTGAAGGGCAGCTTTATTAAAATGCTAGTCAGGATTAGAAAGTGAGCTGAGAAAAAATAAGAGCTGACTTCAGAGCATTGAGAAGCAATCAAACCCCACCCCTACCCCGACACACAACCGAACAAAATAAGATCTTCCCCTTGTCTGTTGACAAACTTTGGCTGATGTTTCTGCTTGCTAAAAGGTTTTCTGCCAACCCAGCAACATACTGCAGATAAAACCTAATGAGCTGAATTTGACAAAAAAAAAAAAAAAAAAAAAAAAAAAGAGCCAAAATAATAATAATAAAAAAAAGCCATGTGGCTTCCTCACAGTGCTGCCCATCTGTCGGCTTAGTGGAGCAGCAGTGTGCTGCAGCTGTACTCCTTTGCTTTTTATCAAATCCAAATAAAGCTCTGCACCCCAGAGTCAGGTATGATAAACAGGCCAGCAAATTGCCTTACATGGGTATCACACAGCTCCTGCTCTGCCTCACTTTTCAGAGCAGCACAACCAGATGGCTCCTAATGCTGGGTGAAATGTTCTCGGTTGTGTTTCTGGCATTGAGCTGGAAGGGAGGTTGTCCAGAAGTCCATCACCAAAACAACAGATATTTAAATTGGACTGGGACTGAGACTGCAGTCTGCAAACAGGACTTTGGAAATTGAAGCAGATTTCATTAATAGCAAAGGAAATGCCTATTTAGAGGGGGGCTGGGGGAACAAAAGGACACAATAATAATAATAAACAAAAAAGGAGTCTTTGTGGGCTGCCTCAGAACAACGAGGAGGTTTGCCTTTCTCCAGCCTCCTAGCCAGCTGATGCAAATGTGATTCCACACCTCCCCCATTTATCCTGGGGGCAGTGGGGATAGGGAAAACTTCTCTGGGCATTAGGTAGGGGCTGGAAGCATCACCTCCCAGCAGCCCTGCCTGCAGCCAAGTGTGCAGAGCAGAAGAGTGTTTCTGCTGTGATTGGAAGCAATGTCATTAAGGGCTTGGGTCTATGGAGCATCTGTCTGTGACAGAAATCCCTGCTGGGAGAAGCATGTCCCAGGTTAAAGGCTTCACTTTCTCCTGGCTCATCTTTTTCCTGGCTCATTTGTCAGGCCAATCTAAAGTTTAAAATGTAAAAAGAGTTTGTTCTCCCTTTAACTGGCTACTAAGCAAATATTGGTGCTTTTATCTAATCTGGGCTTTCTGCATCTTTTCCAGATTCGGGCAACAGTCAGAAAGGGTCTAAATAAAAAGTCTTTGCTTGGGACATTGGGAGGAAATCTCTGTTAATGTATGTGCTGTGCCTTTGTAGGTGGGTTTGAAGTGTAGTTGGCTCTAGGTCTCAAAGCTTGAATGTGAAATTCATCCTTTGCTGCCAATGTGTATAAAATCCCCTTCTACTGTTGGGGACACGCAGCAGATTTACAAGAGGCTTCACTGTCCCTAGGAGAAAGAGATGAAACGGAGCAGATTGAAATTGTTTAAAACTGTGACTGCTGATGAACTTTTCCAGCACATTATTCCTCTGTGAATTTGGAGTTATCTGAACATTGGTGCTGTAAGAGCACATGTGTGTGTGCTGGTGTCTGGGCTGTCACCCCCACAGCTGTACTAACGTCTCAGAGGCTGAAACTTGGAGCTTCTCAGTTGTGTGTGCTCAGGTGAAACAGGAAAAATTAAAAAAAAAAAAGTCACATATAATAGAAAACCAATGCCTTAGAGGCAGCATTGGCAAGTTTTGTCCCCAAGTCATTAAATATTATCTGGATCTCCTACCCTTCTGAAAAAGGTAAGATCCTTA
Organism: Heliangelus exortis; assembly: GCF_036169615.1. NCBI lineage: Eukaryota > Metazoa > Chordata > Aves > Apodiformes > Trochilidae > Heliangelus > Heliangelus exortis. The sequence continues at coordinate 29,289,718 of NC_092428.1, read as the reverse complement.
TTTTAGGCAGGGCTGTAAGAAACATCTCTTCTCTTTCCCCGCAGTGCAAGCTCTGTATGCCTCAGGAAAATATATCTCTGCTAAAGATGGACAAAGCAGCTTTAAACAAAGCAGGGACAGAGAAATTGGTGCTCAGAAAAAAAACAAACAGACCTAGTTGTTGTGAATATGACATTTCAGGACTCTTAATACAGCAAATACTGCTTGGATGAGATGGTGAGGGCTGTATCCATGCCACACAGCCACATGACCAATGTCAGAATCAGGCAGCCCTAATCACCTCTTTCCTCTTCACTGTGTTGTGGCTGCATCCTGTGGCTGTGACAAAATGAGAGGGCACTTGTCTTGAAGAGGGTGTCAGAATGAAGATGGAGAGCAATGAGATATGTACAGCATGGTGGCATCTAAATGTAGACAGAGTTTTCTCAACTTGGAGGTGATGACAAATGCCATTTTGAACTGGTTTTCTTAACTGTACAAACTGTAAAGGGGTGGCCAAAGTTTGCTGGAAAATATTCTGTAAAATATATATACCCGGAGAGCTACATTTGCCCATTGCATATGCAAGCCCAGAACTTAGGTCAGAGGCAGCTCTGTGACCAGAGTAATTTTATTGCTATCTGATTATTCTTTCAAATTCTGTCCCATTTGTTTTATTCCTCAGGTTGCATCTTTTTAACTCTTGTGATTCACCTCCAAACAGCCAGATGTATGGAAATCCTCCTTAAACAGAGTGAAGAACACAATAGAAACCCAGCCCTTTCCTAGATGCTGCCATTGGCACATTGAACAATTTGACTTTCTTGCTGGTATTTTATTCATGACTCCAATTTCTTCCTTTTAGCCAAGCTGTAGATGAGAGGAAGAATGAATAAGGTGGCTGAGTTAAATATAGTGCTGGGGTTGAAGCCTAACAGACTGTCCAGAGCTCCAGTCATAAAAGAAGAAAGAAATTACTTCAGAGAGGATTGAGCACTCTCTTGCTATAGGAGTTGTACATGATGTCAAAGAGTGGTGAGTATTGAACAGCATGCTAGGAAAAGGAAAACCCTGGGATGCTGACCCAGAAAATTAACACACTGCTCAGTGGTGTGCTCAAAATGGAAGAGGAGTTTCACTCTTTTTCTTGTACTAGTGACATCTGTGACAAAGCTATATGATGGTGTTACAACTCCAGCTTCACCCTGGGTGTGTGTGCCTGTGGGTAAGAAAACTCATCCTTTGTTCAGCTGCAGTGATGTCCTAGAGCAAGCAAGCTACAGGGTGAGCACAGCAGGGGCTGCACTAAAGCAAGAAACAAAGCCAGGCTCCCATAAATCTCTGCTCAGACTTCCAGGAGTAATTTTCTCATGCCAGCTCTGAACCTCCAAATATTAGGAAGCATGAGAAAATTACTCTTAAGAGTATACCTGAAGCCCTCAAATGGAGGGAATGTGTTTGGATGCTGTTCCTGAGCACTTGTGGGAGGCAGATCTGCACAACCTGTACTGTAGCCTCAGGATCTGCATTGGTCCCTGTGTGCAGCTCCAATACCTGGCTAACAGCTCTCTACCCATGCTGGCAACACTGGAATTCCCAAATCTGAAAATAAGGGCTGGGATGCTCCCAGCTCCTTAGCTTCTGCCAGGGCCAAGGGAGAGAGGCAAAGAAAGGCACAGGCAGTGACTTCTCACTTTTCCTAAAGCTAAAGCTTTATTTTTAGTATCACTTTGCTGTGATGGGTGCTAAGGGGCCCCTGTGGGGAATATCAAGCTGTCCCCACCCCCCCCATGCTGATAGGTGCTGTGTAAAGACTTAGAATTTTTTATTGCTGGAATCAAACAGCTGCAGAGAAGAAAATGTTAGAGCAGCAAGGGACCTGCTCCCACTGCTGCCTTCCCCTCTCCTCACAGGAATGTAAATACCCTTTCTGGAAAGAAAATTGGACACTGAAAGCAAAACCATTCATCTGCTATCATCTCTTTATTAAGCTAACTTCATAATGATGATGATTAGGAAAATGTTTCATTGAAATACACCCAGTACCTTTCTGGGTACAGAAACCACTACAGTCAGATGCTACTTATGCTTAATGGAGAGAAAAATAATCATAAAACCTACAGAACAATTTAACCCACACATCCACTAGTTTCTAAAAAACTACTGACCTCCAATATCCACCTTTTGTGGAGCAAAGCTGGATACTGGTTTCATTTCAATTTGTATGTCTCCAGATCTATATCTAAGCTATTTGTCCACTGAGTTTAGTGCCTTTTATTAGAAATTACTTCCTGGAGAATAATGTGTTTCAGATTTAGTGACCCTGAGCATTAGAAATGGGTGAAGAATTGATTTTTTTGGTTTGCTGAATGGCCTAGGAATGTCTGAGGAAAATGCTTGTGGGTTGAATTGCCCTCCTTGACTTTCTTCATTTTCTCACAGAAACTTAAAATCAATAAAGATTAAAAGGATTTTTTTGGCCCAAACATTTCTTTGACATAGAACAGAACATGTTCCAAAATTGTAAAAATGAATGGCCTGGCATGCTTTTACCAGAAAAAAACTGTATGTTTTCCAGTGAAAACATCAGAATTTGTGAACTATTCCAGTTCTTCAAGTCTGCATGGTGGTTTTGGTATAAATATTCTCTCTCTCTCTTCTTCACCCCCAACAAATGTAGACAATTCTGCTGGGTGCCCTGGCAGGCCAAGGGTGAATGACTGGACCTGTTGTAGCTGCTGGAGCCTGAACTGGAGTTGGTTTCCACTGTGCCAAGTGCTGCATCACCACCACCCTGCTAAGTTGGGGTGTTCTTCATCTTATGTTATTATTGGGATGTGAACACCCACAGCTCCATTGAACCCCACTTGCTCTGTCAATCCAAAGGAGAAAAAAATCCTCCACAAGGCATCTCAGCTCCTATTTCTGAAAATGAGTGAGGTCCAATCCCCTGCTGGGTCACTGGCAGAGCCAACTCATGGTCCAAAGGACCTGCAGAGAAGCAGTGTCTGGTTCTGCTGGGCTTACAGGGCATGGGCATTCCCGGGTCCTCAGTTGGGAAGAAAGCTTTTCCTGCTGCCTTATCCCTGCTCCCTTTAGTCTGGGATGTCCTGGAGTGGTGCAAACCAGCAGAGCCTTCAAACAAACCAAGCAACTGATGTGGAGTGCAATCAAGGGACCAATGCCTGCTTGTCTTGGCCTCTGGTCATTTACCAGGTTTTTATGAATGAGTGGTAGTGCCAGCAACAACAAAACATCTTTTCCAGAATTTTCAGTGGCAAAGCTTTGACAGAAATGGAAATTGCACCCAAAATGACATTTTTTGCAGGCTGCTTCCACGTTCTTATTTCACAAAAGGTGTGGAAAATAGTGTTTTCCAGCAACTTGAACCTAGGCTTTTGTGATCTTAAGTGAAAGAAAAACAAACAAAGCAGTTTTTGAGTTTTTCAGTGCAGCTTCAAAAATTCTCCGACTTCTTTTCAGAACAGAAAATGGTGTAACTTAGTCACAAGTATTTCTCTGAAACCAAGTTACATCTTTGTAGATACTTAAATGCACTGTGGTCAGAGCCCCTGGCTGCTCACAATTTTGTGCTCATGAAATTTATCTCTGGGCTTTTATTTGCTTTAAACTTAGAAAGGGTGATGCAACCATAAATGAAGCTTTTGTGCTTAGATGAGCCAGAACATTTTATAACAGTTTCTGGTCTATTTTCCTGTCCTGTATCAAGTAAATAAATTCTTTGATGTTGCCAGCAGAAAGCCTAATCTTTCCTATAATGATTCTTTGTTAAGTTACCTCTTTGCTTGTTGCCTGTGCAGATGTTTTCCATTGCCTAAGTTCAAGATGTTCTCTCTGAAAGGCCATTATATGATACTTTTTAGGGGATTTTTCCAGAAAAAACTTCAGAAACTTTGAATCTTGGTTACTGAAAGAGGAGGTGTTGTGAAAAAGTGTCTTGAAAGCCAAAGAAGATAACCTTGAGAGCTTCAGAGAAATGATACTGTCCTATTTGAAGAGTTCCCTCTCTGTTTTTACTGCTTTTGTGTACTCCCCAGTCTGGTAATCTCAGGGGGTGATGTGCTACTAATTGGAGAAAAGGGAAAACCATGAATGAAGAATAGATCTTCTATCAGGCAACAAGAAATCACTGAAAAGATGAAACCTTGCTTGTTGCAGGGCTCTGCCCTCTTGCATTCCCAAACATGTTTCTGTCTGGCTCCAACTCATATACCATCCAGTTCCTGAACCTTCTTCCATGGACTCAAATGACACTAAGAGAAGTTATTGCTCACTTACAGGCAAGACACAAACTCTTCATGTTAATCTTCCATGAGGAGGGCAGAGGAAGAATATTTTCCAACATCTATTTACCAGAACTGTCTGGGGAGTTGTACCACTAGGTGATTCTCCTACCAGGAATTTTGCTTTCTTGGCACTTTTCAACAATTATGTTTCCTTTCCTCAACTCTTCCTTGTTCCCCAGAGCTGGTTCCCCAGCTGTGTTTGTTTAGCCCCACCATACAGATCTAACACATAAGAGGCCATTGTATGAAGTTGTTAATGCTGTTCCATTTGAATCTTGTTTCGTTTCAGACTCAGAGCTCCAATTTTTGAGTCCCTCTTTTTTTTATTTATGATGCAGAAATTATGATGCTGAATTAAGATTCAGCTGTGAGCTGTTCCCTACCTTTTGCCCCATCCCTTATTAATTGTTTAAAGCTCTATGATTCTTCCTGCTGCTCTCAATGTGTTCTCCTGTGTTTGCAGTTCCTTTTGTTAGTATTGGAGCATGAAAGAACACAATGGAACACTAAATAATATGAGGTCAAGGAGTCACTCAATGGAACTGATAGGAGGTAAACAGAGAAAATTAGTATAAAGCAGCTGCAAAATGAATAGAGGCTGGAAATTGGCAGAGAGCTCTTAGGCATTAGGGGAGTATGGCCTTGGAACAGATGCCACAGCCTTGGTTGCTTTAAGGAGAGAGTTTGATCAGTTGATGTGCATGGAATTTTACGTGGAAGAGCTCTCTGTGATAGCAGGAGGGAGTCCTAGCAACCTAGAAGGTGTCTCCCAGCACTACTGTCTTGCTCTTACAGTCAGACACACTGCAGTAAATGCTGCCACAGGAATTTTTTCCTGCAAGGAGGAAATCCATTGCCTCGATGGATTAGAAACATCTCCTTCCATGCTGTGGGATCAGCAGGATGGGTGGACATGTCCTCCTTGTGGTTTGGGGCAGGGTTGGCAGCATGTTTTGTGGAGGTGCTTCAGGTGTCAAGGGGCTCCTATTTTGAGGGCATTTGCCAGAAAAGCCTGGCTAGTCTGGAGAAAAGTCTTTGAAACTGGAGACTGGGTAGATAAGTCAAGGTCCCACTGACAGATTAAGGATCTGAAATGAACAATAGGCAAAGCTGCTAATGAAAATTAAGCAGCTGTGCCCTCCAGGTAGGTCTTTGCATGGAAACAGCCACACTGCAAATAGTTTGTTAGCAGCAATATGTTGCCTACCAGGGTACAGAGCATCTTAGTTCTCTACATGAGATGAAGAACAGGATCAAGTGCAGCAGAGGTATCATCCAGGTTAGATTTAAAGCATCATGAGTGGAAAGGGAATAAATGACAAGGGATTAGTGAATTCTGTGCAGACAGTCCCCAGGCTGTCTCAGCTGCTTGAGGTGCCTCAAATAAAGGCCTGACACCACTTGCTCCTTCTGAATGCAGCACATCCTCTGGCTGTTGGGAGAGCAGAGCCAGTTCCTTGCTGTTGCCACAAGGGTCAAGCCTCTTGAAATCATAAAATAGTTTGAGTTGAAAGAGACCTTAAAGATCATCTAGTTCCAACCCCCCTGCTTTCCCTTCTGGCACCTTTGCTTACTTTCAAGGCAACTTTTTACTTGGTTTTGTCCCGCAGATTTGGCATCTGCCTGCTTAGGGCATTGGAGTGGCTTGTGGGGACCAAAATCATTGTAGATGGGATGGAAGAGCAGGGCTACCTGTTTTTGCCAATTGGTAGCCCATCCCAGCCTGTATTGGTGCTCTGACAGTGCCCTCAGACTCTTTGTGATGACCGGGTCAGCAGGGAGTGTACTGGGGAGCTGTGGGGATCTACTGCTGCCCCAGCACCCACGAGCTGCATCTTTTGTCATGATAGCTGAAAAGACTTCAGCTGGAGAAGAAAAAGGAACTGGTGAAGCAAGACAAAGAGAGAACCCACTGTGAAAGAAGAGCCCTGCCACAGGGAGCACATCACATCACATGCTCTCAGGTTGGCCTAATTTGATCAAATATTCATGTTGTGGTTTTCCCTCATCCGACTTTGATGACAGCTGACATTGATCACCAAAAGCCTTTGACAGGGATAATTGTCCTTGTTGAGGCTTGCTTCTCTTTCAGCATGCCCTTTAGCAGCATCTTTTCACACCTTTATAGATCTGCACAGTTACTCCCATGACTTGATTTCAGGAGCCTTCAGCCTCTGGAGTTCTGGTGCCTGAGGAGAAGCCTGGGCAAGCAGATGTTGATTTGAACACAGGGCACATCCCCACAGAGCCAGCGTGCAGCCTCCTATGACACTTTTGATGTGACATCTATTAACATGTCATGGCACCTTTGGTACAGCTGACAAGTGTGGTGTTTTTTTAAGAGCTAAAAAAGAAAGGCTTTCATGAAATCCTGCTTCATATTACTACCTCTGGTATTTTTGGATATTGTCCTCCCTTGTTATGTAGAAGCAAATTGCGTGCCTGCAGACTTGGATAAATTGTAGCACTTCACACATCTGCAGTGGACTAATTTGATTACAATACTTTAATTCTGCTTGATATCAATCAGCTCTGTACACAGTAAGATTGATTATTGTTGTCATTTTGTCAGCTCTGTAATAAGAAAACACAGATTATGAGTGACAGGTGCAAATTTTGGAGGGAGCAAGAAGAGTGAGTTTGCCTCCCCTGCTCCTTGGGGAGGGAGAAAACCTGCAAAAGGTGAGCTGACCTGGGAAGGGATGTGCTGGATGGAGCTCGGATTATCACCTGCTCTGTTCTGCAGACGGATGCTTGTTTGTATCTAACCCAATTCCTCTTTCCTGTCAGCATGCCAGAGCATCTCACAATTACATTTGCCCAGGCAGATTAATTTTATTTGCAGGTGTGAGATGGTGAGAAGGGAAATGAGCTGCTGCCAACTGTTGGTCTTCAGGAGGCTGTGGTAGATATTTGCCTCTCTTAAACTGTGCCTCTTTATAGTGATTTTTTTTTTTTTTTTTGATCCAAAGTGGGTGTAAAATGCCACCAGATCAGAACAAGCAATGATTTCCACCTGCTCTGCTCTGCACTGCTATAAATGACTACGCAGGGAACTTGGACTGAAAAGCTGCCTGCTGCAGCAGAGGTGACAGACATAGCTGGTATTTTTGCTTTGTTATCATGCACTGGCATTCTAGTGCAAAAGCTATGTTGAGTTGTAGAGTAGTATTGAATTCTCCTCCTCTCCTGATATGAAGTACTTTGGTTATCTTCCTGCAAGGGAGGGAGCCAGGACCCCCACAAGCTGCTCCAGCCTGGCTCTGAACAGGGGGTAGTGGCAACCTCTTCATTCTTCCCAATTCATCTCTGGAATAGGGAGCAGAGAAGAAACTGAGTGTTTTGGAGGGTGCTGTGATCTTTCTTGCCCCACAATGCCAGCAAGAGAAATGATATGTCCTGCATAATTCCCTTTTCATTCCCTATTACACAGCACATACATCACTGTGGTGCTATAGAGCATCTGAGAGCTGCCTCCAGTATCTCACACAGAGGAGAGGTTGATCTGATGAGGACTTTAATGTCACATGATGATCCCCTGGCATTGTTTGTCAGGGTCCTGTTTCCAATTGGAATGTTCAAGGATGTTCAAGCCTGCTGCCTCTGGTTGTATCTGCCAGGCTGTGTAATTCACACACCCCTTCTCCTCAGTGCTTACTACTCAATGTCAAGCGCTGAAGGAAAGTGATTGGTGATAAACTACAGGAATATATTTAACCCTAACTCTTATTAAATTATTGCTCTTCTCACTGTTTCAGCTGTCAGTGATCAAATAGATACTTGCTAACGACTCCTGTTTTTATAGGATGTGGTGGAACTCCTGAAATTCATCACGAGCAGTTATTCATGCAGTCAGAGTGATGTTTTTATGGCAGTAAAAAAGGACAATTGGAGGGAGTGGAGGGACAGGAGGGAATAAGCACTTGCAGATCATTCAGCAGAACAGCATTAGCTCACTAAACCCCCCATGTTCCTCCCCAAGAGCTGTGCTCTGGGCCAGGACCTTCAGAAGGGGTTTTAGGCTGTATCTTCACCTGGAGTGGGAAGGGTTGGATTCTCAGGAGGTAAACGTAAGTTAAAGTAAGCAGTCCAGGGGGCAGAGATCAGCACAAGCAGTTCTGCACATTTATATGGCTTTTTTTCCTATCCTTACCTACAAAGCCAGGGAGCCATGCCCTCAGGGTATGTGAGCTGGAGGCAGCTGGGATAGGGAAGGAGGAGATGACACTTCTGGTAGCTGATAACTCTTTGCAGTTGAAGTACAGAATCACAGAAGATAAATAAGGTGAGCCCCTCACCACATGGTTTCCAAGGATACAGCCCTTGGACACTGCCTGGGCTTTGTTGCCTCCCTCTCATCCATTGACAAAACAGCAGCTAACAAAAGCCCTTTGCTCATCTTTTCTGGGCTTTTATAGTTAGGTGGCAAAAATACTCTTCTGGTAGTGGTGTTTAGTCAAAAATTGAGCATAATTTTTTTTTTTTTTAACAAAGATTTTGATCGAATTTCCTAAGCCCACAATGTTGCATTGCCCTTTGCTAAAACTGACAGCAATTCAGCAATTCTTTTTTTTGTGATGGAGTCTGTCTGTCAGATGTAAACCCAGCAGAGAGACTTCTCAGCTTTCTCCAGAGCTACAGAAGACTCATTTTCACTTTTGATTTAGGTCGGTTTTGAATAGGAGATCCATCTGAATGGGAAGGACTTTTCCAGCTGCTTCAGTTACTTACTCTTTAGTGATTTCGATCTTGCTTTCTTTGATGTGTTTCTACTGCTAATCTTTTGTTAGTGATGCTTAACTCAGTGTTTTTCTCAAATATCTGCCTTTACTGAGAAGCACCTTGATATAAATTAACCATTGTTGTATTAGGGAGATGTTCAGAGTGATGCCTGAAACTGCAGGGCATGCTAATGGCTTGAGACCAGAATCACTAAAGAGTGTAGGTGTAGGTGTTTCATTTTTTTAATTTCTTTCTTTCTTTTTTTTTTTTTTTTTTTTTTTTTTTTTTTTTTTTTTCCTTCAGAAAAATCACAGAAAGTGTATTCTCAGTGGTCAAGAATTCAGGAAGGGGAGGAGGTTTTTATCACAGCAGCTTGAGTGCTGGAGAGGGACCATTTGAAAAGGACAGAGGATAAAATGCCACGAATCAATATTTCTATATGCCTTCTGCTGCTGTTTATTTGAATCCATTTGTTCTGCTGACATCTTTCCCAGGTGCCTGGAAATGTTATTTCTGTTGATAACATCAGCAATTGATGTGTTGCTGTACAGCTGGGTGCATCCTGGGCAAAGGGCTGTCACTCTGACTCTCTAACTCTTCTTTAAAGAAATAAAAAAGGTGCACGGTCACTTTTATCTCCCAGCTCTGCACCCCTGTGTCACAGGCACTGGGTTCTGCCCCTGGAAATGCTGCCCTTGCAAGGGATGAACCAAAAGGCAATGAAGAAATGGCTGTTGACCACCAAGGGTATTCCATCAGTTTTGTTTTCCATTTTGTGTTTCCATTTTTCTGGGTTTCCATGTGAGACAAAGTCTCTGGGAATGCCATGGAGGTCCAGCAGCTCTGTTGCTGATGTTGCACACCAGATAGTGGTGGGGAGGTGACTTCATCAGTGAAATTCTAGAAGATTTTCAAGCAAGAAAGGACTGCATCATCAGCAAGAATGCATCACAGATTTACTGGGAGGGTAAACAGAGAGCCTGCTGGTTCCTTCATTGGCCACATCTCTTAATTCCTTACCTTTACTATTGAAAATGTATCCCTAAAACCTAATATATTTTTCCATTTGTTGATTGTAGTGGTGTAACAAACATTTAGCCCAATATTACTTATGTTTATTTACTCAGAATGCAAAGAATTGTAAAAGATTACATATTTCACTAGGAACTGGTTTGACCTCACTTGGAATAATGGAGAATTTATTTTTTTATACATCATATACACATAGATATATATACATAGCAGCTTTGAGCTGATATTTTCATCAACCTACAGCTCCTATGAGAACAGGAAAGATTTTGTTGAGCTGCAAGCTAGAGTCTGATGTGTTGTGTAGAAGTAGACAACCTTGGTTTATCTGACTCCCTTCCAGCCCATGTTCTGAGAAGGTGGCACTTCTGCTAAAACCTCCCCAGCTGAGGCAGTAGTAATTGTAATGAATGACATATTGCTTTGTGTAAAAACTCTTTCTTGGCCTGTCTCATCATTACCAGTACATGGGAAAAGCAATTATATTCTCTTTCAAGATTCAGCAACAACAAAAAAAGAGCAGCTTCCCAATGAATCACAGAACTATTTATGTTTTGGGGGGGAGCATCAAGGCGAGCATAGTGGGAATAGAAAACAGTTTCCACAAAAAAAAAAAAAAAAAAAAAAAAAAAAAAAGAGAAAAAAGAAAACAGTTTTGCCTGCATTCAGTGACCTAGAAAAACATTTTTTAGCCTCTCCATAGTTACCAGAATACCCATTTTTCTTTTTGTTTTGTTTTGTTTTGTTTCGTTTTGTTCTCAGAGCCTGGCAGCCACAGGAGGTGATTTCTGTGCTCTTTGAGCAATGGATCAGTAAATGGAGAAGAGCACATCCTTTCTCTGTAAAAATGTGCAGACTCCTACAGTTTTTCCTATTTAGGGGCTGCTGAAAAGAACACACCTTTCAAACATAATTCTTGCTCTTTGGGAGGTGGTGTTGAACAAAGCTGAGGCTGGATACTTATCTCTTAAAGGAAATTCTGCCTTTTCCAACATGGACCTGGTTGCATTCCAGTTTGGACTGTCTGCTAGTTCTACTTTTTGAAAGATGAAGAAGCAGATACCAATATAAAGGGATTCACACTGCCACATGCCAATTGCCATGTCCTGAGTCTTACTGTGCATGCTTATATAACTGATAAATAAGCTGGTGTGGTGAGGTTCAGCTTCAGGAGATTTCTCTCCCATCATCTGGCTTGTTCTTTTTATTCTGTCCAACATCTGCTCAGTAACTTGTGCAGAGCAGAGGTTTATTGATAGATTATTCTCTTGGACAGTGGCTGTTACAGCAGGGACCTGGGTCTGGGCATGTTTCCTGGTAGGCTCTTCCAACAGATAGTAAATGGCAAGAGCATTGAGATCCCTTCCACCAAAGTTTTTCTGACTGGACCAGGCTAAATCCCATTTGGGCAATGTGAAAAGCCAGAAGAGACTTTCTGGAAAGCTGCAGAGAAGGAAGAAATTGTGCATAGCAGCCTGGCTACACTGGGGTCTTACAAATTCATCAAAGGAAAGACACTACAACAAATCCTGAATGACAAGCAGAAATAATAGTACAATCCTGCTCCTGACTGCCCCACACAGGCACCTCTGCCAAAAGTACAGTCACTTCTGAACCAAGACTCTGAGGTGTTTTTTTTTCTGGTTGAAGCAGAGCAGCATCAAGGTCAAGTTGGAGAGGGACAAGAAGTAAGGATATTGAGGTCCTGGAGCAGGTCCAAAGGAGGGCAACTGGGCTGGTGAAGGGGCTCGAGCACAGATCCTATGAGGAGAGGCTGAGGGAGCTGGGGCTGTTCAGCCTTGAGAAGAGGAGGCTCAGGGGAGACCTCATCACTCTCTACAACTCCCTGAAAGGAGGTTGGAACCGGGGGGGGTTGGTCTCTTTTCCCAGGCAACTCTCAGCAAGACAAGAGGGCACAAGAGGTATCAAGTTGTGCCAGGGGAGGTTTAGGTTGGACATTAGAAAAAATTTCTTTACTGAGAGGGTGATCAGACATTGGAATGGGCTGCCCAGGGAAGTGGTGGATTCTCCATCCCTGGAGATATTTCAAAAGAGCCTGGATGTGGCACTCAGTGCCATGGGCTGGGAACTGCAGCGGTAGTGGATCAAGGGTTGGACTTGATGATCTCTGAGGTCCCTTCCAACCCAGCCAATTCTATGATTCTATGATAAGATGTCTGTATTCGAGTCTCCCCACAGAGCCAGCACACGAGGATTTGCACCCTGCCTTGGGAACTGAGAAAAACTCTGGGAACTCATCTGGGGTAAGTGTCCTAGGCTGGTGGCAAGCCAGGGTGATGGAAAAAAACCAACACGGGTTTCAGAGTTTTATGAGGCAGCAATTTGGAATGTTTGGGTCCAAGGGAACTGCGAATTTTAAGACATTTGAAAAATTATCAGCCAACCCATAAATTAGCAGCATTAGTTCACTGCAGTGTGCTGAAGGTTGATGAATTTCTGTAAGCCTTTGAAAACAGGTCAGGGACACACTGAATTACAAGTGCAGGAGTAGTCTGGTGGATATTGCATTTCTTGGCATTACCTGAAGCATGTTCTCTTAAACTATATTTGACAGGTGAATGCAATAAAGAAAATCTGGTTCCAGGATGCATATTGAAAGCAGATGCAGTAAACTGAGTTCAGTGGCTCAGAAGGGGGTAGCTGTTAAAAAGCTTGACAGAGGATAAATTATGAAGTGCTATTTCTGGCCTCTGGGAAAAAAAAAAAAAACAAAAAAAAAAAAAAAAAAAAAAAAACAAAACAGAAAAAGAAAAAAAAAGAGGTGGACGATGGAAGATTGACTTAAAAACAATAACTTTAAATTATTTTAGAATTGCATGAAATGAAGATATGCTGCATTTACAATGATGAATGAGTCCAGAAGCTGTCCTAATTTCCCTTATTTCTGTCATACTGGCTTTTATTTTCCTATTTCATTTACAGAAGAAACATTTAAAGACACCATAAAGAAATTTCATGTATGTGAACACAGGAGAGGCTACTTGCTACCTGTTTTAAATACTTTTATTTACGTAACAGCTTACTAAGTATTTAATTTTCTTTGTCTACTTCAACCAGATCCTCCATAGCTGGTTATTTATTTGGGGTTGTTTTGCATAGAAGTTAACTTGTTTTATCAAGCAGCCCACAAAAGCTCACCTAAAATATGGTAATTCTCATTCCACCTCAACAGGGAACATGTGAAGAAAACTATATGGCAGCTGCTTAGATTGCTGTAACAGTAACAAATCCCTGTGCTTTTCATAATTTTGCATAGCAGCAGTGAGTTCCATAGTAAAATTTCCACATGCCTTGAGCCATACTAATGAATACACATAAAAAGTGATTTGTTTGTTATTTTCCTCATGCCCCATTCGTTATTCCCTGTAAATAAACTTGATTTGGTTTAGATTTGCTCCTGCACTCTTTTTCATTCACTTTGTTGTCTTGTAGCATCTCCATTATGACTTTGATCCTGGGTGACATTTTCAGCTGATACAGATCAAAGAAATTGCACCAATGAATTAAGGTATTTAAAAGCTTAATCCTTCTCTTCTAGACTCAGGCATATGTCAAACTGGGAGTGTTTGCATCAGGAATGCTCTGCTGCCACTCTAATTTTGCCACCAAAAGCTGCCCTAGGTAAGAAATTGTTGTCTAAGAGGGAAACACAAATTGTTTTACCACATCAAGACATAAGAGCATTTTCTTTGACTTCTGCTTTGACTTTGAGCGAGATCTCTATGAAGAATCTGTCTGGGTGATTCAGTCTTGGAGCAGGGAAGGAGCTGCTTGCAAAGAGTATCAAGAGTAGAGAAAATAATTGTCCTGAAGCATAAGTTGTTGATGTTATTACCATGGAACAACCACAAACCAGGATGAGATTTGATACATTTTTTGCAATGTCAGAAAATGGTATTTGAGGCTTGATAGAGTTTTAGAAATCCTTTGTAAGGCTCTTTCTCCTTCTCATTTCCTGATAAGGTCTCTCAGTGGTTAGATACAAATACTTGACAGAAGCAAAAGTGTGAATTTAAGTTTGTTTGGGTTTCTTTTTTTGATATTTAAAATATTTTAAAATACTGTATGTATGGAAACCTTGTGGGAATGCTTACATTTGCTATGTGGCATGAACAAAGGAAGTTCCATATTAATTTTTTCTTTCATTCTGAAGTCAGAATCCATGATGTGCATCAATGTTCTTGCTTTTTATTATGCATATTTTTATTATGTTCCATGTGTCTTTTGTACCTATATTCCTGCAGTCTGTGGTGAACCTGGGAGAAGTTTGCTCTCAAACAGAAAGGAGCTGGAGGCATTTTTTGATGATGGATTTTTTGACTATGGATTGATTTATTTCCTTGCTGTTGTATTGTAGCAGCTGGTCAGAGATCCAGATCCCTTTGTGGTGAAAGAGAAAGGCAATGTCTGTCCTTCAGAGCCTGAGATCTTACTAGGAAACAAGAATGGATATGGACAGGCAAAGAGGAAGAAGGAAACAGGAGCTACTGTTAGTCAGAGGGTTCAGCACAGCCCAGCACTTTAGGATTTTATTGATCTAATGTCAAAGAACTTTAAGGATAATGAGGACAGTTTTACAGATACTCCTGTCTGCCTGGGGAAAACCACCAAGGTGCCTGAGTGAGTGTTTTAACAACTGGGAGAAAAGGGCTTTATCCTGAAGGGACTGAGGGACAGAGTTGGTTTCCTGACACTTAATGGAAGACAAGAAATGGATCATTAGGAATTCTTTCAAGGAAGATTCTGTTTGATGCACAGAGAAGGTGGTCCAGAAACTGAAGAGGGGTTTGGCATGGTTTAGTAACATGGGTGGTTTGATGGATAAGGGGAGACCATGACTGCATTTGGTGGGGAGGAGTGAAAAAAAAGGACACGGTAACAGGAAAGAGGAGAGAATTTGCTCAGGAGACTTGCATTGCTGGGTAGGTAAGAGAACCCGTAGGAAAAATGTTACTGGCACCCATTTCCAGGCAGGATGTGGGACACAGAACCCAGGTGGAATATGGGACACAGAACCCAGGTGGAATATGGGACTGTGCCCAAGAGAAGACGTAAGGGAAGGAGATAAGGCAGTGATTCAGGAAGGAAATTAAAAACTCTCTTTGAAGTTGAGCTTATAGTTTGATATGTTGGGATTGTATTATTGCCCAAAAGGAAGGGAGGAGGGGAGAAAGTTAAGCCAGGGACATAAACACAACCTGGGTGGTGGAAAAGAGGCTGAAGGGAAGGAATAACTGGAGTAGGAAGAAAATTAGAGAGCACTGAGCCTAGAAGCCAGGCAAGAAAGTTTTGTGGGTGATGAATGATGCCAAAACTCTGGGTAGATTGAGGAGAAAGAAGCTGGAACACTGATTGTGAAGTTTGATTAAGATAAGGCCACTTGCCACAGTGGTAAGAACATGCGGACTAGAGGCTGGCATCTGTGTGTCTTTGGTCCTTGACTAACCACACTTAAAAAGCTCTTGCATTTGTTATTTCAGTGTGTAAGTTTGCCTGTAAAACCTCTTGCATTTGTGTAATTCCTTTGACCCTGAAGTATTTTACAGAAGAGAATTATTTTGGGCAGCTCAGAATTTGGAGCAGATCAGAGCAAGTGTCAACTTCTGAACACCTGGAGAATTCAGAATGAAATGTGGGAAACAGCACTAGGTCCCACAGAATACTTGGGGGGGACCTTCCTTTAAGTATCAAATTGAAGACAGGCCAAGAAACCACAAGATAGCTGTGATAACCACAAAAAGACTTCACTGAAGCCTTCCCCACCGTGGCAGCTTATTGACAGCAAAAGTTTTAACAAACCAATATTTCCTCTCTTGTTTCTACAGAAAGAGAGCCCCCTCCGCAGTTTAAATCTCAGTCATGGTGTTACCTTCCATCAGAAGGAACTCCAGATGCTATTTTTTCATTTTCTGAGAAACTCTCAAGAATGAGGAAGTTGATATCCAGTATCAAATACAAAACAGGACTGGGAACCAGCTCTTCTGTTGCTGCATACCAGTGGTTCAGGCCAGCCAGATATGTGGTGCTCATATTATTTTCCAGAATGTCTTAGATGTGAAAGGAAACTAAAGAAGTGATGGAGAAAGCTTTCCTACCATCTAATTAAACTGGCCTGGAAAGGCCTATTTTTGAAACAGCAAGAGAAGTGCTGGCTAACAGGTAAAATCATTAGCAGGGCTCTGGGTGGCAGGGCAGCAAAGCATCACTCTGAAGGGGAGTGGCTACTTCTTCTCTTCCCCTTTATATAAAAGGGAATATATATAGGTATTCTCTTTCCCTCCTCCATTCTCTCCAGTTTTTCTCCTAAAAGATTCTCTTGTGGCTATCACACAAGTATCACACATATCCCAAACCTTCCAGTAATCTGCTGCTCACTCCTCGTAAGGATGTGTCACACACAAAGCCATTATCCAAGCAAATACATGACTTTTTTTTTAAATTTTCTTTCTCAGTTTTCCTACATTCCTGCTCAGAAAATGTCGTTCCTCTGTCTTCAGCCCTGCAGATGAATGGCTCCACCTCTAGGTGAAGTAGAGCTGGCTTTACAGGGAGAGCTGCTCAGCACTCCTTGTGCTGGTTTGTTTTCATTTTCATTTTCATTTTAGAAAAAGCAAAGCAGACTTTTTTTGTTGCATTGATGGCTCTCAGTAAACTGCACAATGCTGCTGTTACAAATATATTTGCTGTAAAATTATAGGCTGCACGTGCCACCTCTTCTGCTGTCCTCAGGGCTTGGATTAGGACATTGCTTTATGGTCCTTGCAGATAACAGAGCATCCAGTGTATGTTCAGCTGGTTCTGGCCCAGGGAGTGTGTCTGCTCAGGGCTGTCTCTCCTGCCTGTTCCCATGGGCTAAACACCAAGTGATTGTCATATCCAGGAATGGAGTGACACTGACCTTGGAATAATCCTGATTAATAATTTATGAGAGAGAGTAACATGTGCAGAGCTAGTGGAAGAAAGTGACAGAATGTACACAGCATAGAACATGCAAGGAGTGAACCTTGAGCTTAAATGGAGCTGATCAAAAGGGCAGAAAGTTTATGGGTGGGGGTCCTAAGTGAGTCTTGCCATGTTAATTATAGTTAATTAATGCACTCAGGGCCCTCCCATTAGGCACAGATGATGCAGGGAATGTGACCGCTGGTGGAGAAGTTGGAAAAATGTCAGTGAATATACTGCTGCAGTCATCATGCTTTTAATATCTTGCTGCTGATGTCATTCAGGCAGAGAAAAGGGAAATGGATTTGCATTATAAACAGCTTCACACAGTCCTGAGTCCTGTCCTTTTTGTAGAGGAGGGACACAGCCTTCCTTGCTAAAGGAGAGAAGCAGGTATGCACTTCAACCTAATGTAAAACTTTCTCGTTTACCCAAAATGCAAATTATGCAGCTGAGTTTTTTTTTTTTGTTTTGCATGTGCACCCAGGGTTACAGAAGGCAAACCGTGGTGTGTCTCCTCTCTCTTAGGCTACTTTCAGGAGAATACAATCTGATTTGACTTTGTACTTTTTGTTATGCACTGCACAGGGAGAGTGTACCTGTATGTCTGGTGCTGTACAGGAGAAAGAACAAACATCTCTGGAGCATTTCTCTTGGGGTTTGATCAGCACTTATCAGCAGTGCTTCTCTCCTCCACCAAAGGCACTGTGCTGACACCTGGCTGGAGCATCCTCCTGCTGCCTTGGTAGGGGATAATTTGAGTTTCCTTGTGTTCCACATGCACTGTTTCTTGTGCTCTCTCCTGCTTGTGGAGGATGGCAGGGGATGTTCCTCTTCAGGCAGCTGATTTCTGCCTGTGCTGTGTTTCCTCCTGAGCTCTCAGGAACTGATACTGCTGGTGAAATGTGTTAACAGCTTTTCCTTCCCAAGGACTTAGCACATATGCTGTTGTGTTTTGTTTTGTTTTGTTTTGTTTTTTCCCCAGGCAGAGACCAACCAAGCCATTGCAATATAGACAGACTGCATAAAGTCTGCACTCACAGACTGTATATACTCAAGAAGCACTAAGGATGGTCTCCCTTTTTCAGAACTGGGACATTTTCATCAAAACTTCAAGTTAATTTAAACTTTAAGCCCTATGCTCCTGGTAGGGGCTACCCCACAGATTGCCAGACTGCAGAGGGACTATCAGAGCTCTGAGCTTGAGCAAGTCACCTCTTGGAGTTTGTCAAAACATGGCTCAAAATCAAGCACTCAAACCTCCCTTTTGGTTCACCTGCTCTTTGCCATTATTCTGCAATCAGCTGTCTTGCTTGCCTTGAAAGTGCCACGTTTTGTGTGCCTCCCAAGAGAGTGCTATTTAAGGCTCTGCTTAGCATTCATATTTGTCAGAATTATTATTTTTTCATGTGTTTTTTAGAACCAGAGCTATAAATCCGAGCAACATTTTACATGCTGCGCTAGGGCTTGATTGAAATCCCATTGAAATCAATAAAAGCTTTCCTATTGACTTCAGCAGCTTGTGCTCTTGGGAAATAAGGAAAAATGTTTTGGTTTAAAAAAAAACAAAGAAGAATTGTGCCCATGTCATAATGTTTATCACCAATAGCAGTCAATAAACCAAAAAATATTATGCATATCCACTCCCAGCAGGCTTCATGTATCATTTGACTGTTACATATAGACCCCAGCTGTGCTGCAACAAGCTCTTCTGGGGTACCTAATAATTCTGTTTCATAAACACAGATATCTGAGGAAAAAGAACATAGCCTTATCTGATGGATACAAGTGTTCATGTAAAATTGGAGCTATGCAAAAGATAAGCATCCAGCAGAAGGAAGTGTTGCAGCCTGCTTCTGAGAGCCCTGAGGGAAAAGCTGCCCTGCAGCCTCATTTCAACAAATTTCTGTGTAGAAAATATTTCTTCCCTGACTCACACTTTCAGTGGGTACTGTTAGGAAACCCTGGTCTTCCTTTTTAATTTGTACTAAAGCTTGTGGCTGTGACTGCTTATAAACAGTGCTGGGCCAAAAAAAAAAAAAAAAAAATTTAAAAAAAAATTGTGTTATTGAAGATATAACAAATGCTTCTGATATTTGTCTGAGTAATGAAATATAGACTAAGAGTCTAAAATGAAAGTGTGGAATGTTACATTGCTGGCCAAAGGACCACAGTTTACTGATGAGCTAGTTGCAATAAAGACAACTCTCAAGTCTCCAGGGATTTTGTGGAGACATGAGGATACCCAGGTCTTGTCAGAATTTGTGTTTGTACGTTTGTATCCCCAACTAGTACTGAAAATAATTATAGCTCTGGTGTTGCAAAATGTGATTTTGCTAGGGCTGTGTTTAAAGCCTGAATCAAACTTTCGCATGCTGACGAGGAAAAAAGGAAACGATGTGGAGAAGTCTCTGAAGTGCATGCAAAAACAAGTGCTGCTTTAATGATGAAGTATTTGATAGGGCCTTTATCAGCATGCAGTCATGGGTTTGAATAGTGTGAGCCACAGATGACTCTTGCAGCCTGTCATTTGCCTCATGGCAGGCAAGAAAGGGCTTCTTGTTTGATTTGTAAGATGAGCCAGCTTGTTGCACAAGGCAACAGAAGAGACTCTGTAAAGGAGTCCACAGTGAATTATTTCCTAAGCTTTTTTGGACTCTTGCCACCAGGAAGTGCAGTGAGTGCAGGCACAGGGCAAGGAATATTGGGAAAGGGAGAAAAAGGAAAGGAAAAATCATGGTTAAAAAAAACCAAACAAAAAACAACCTCAGAAAGACCCAAGCTGGTCAGTACATTGCAGAGATGGTAACAAAACCAGGTATGTGCAACAAGTGTGTGAAATGGACAACAAGAAATCCTAGAACTGAAAAATGCTGTGTTTGTCTTGCTTTCCCACTGCTCTTGGATGTTACCATAAGCACCTTTGCAAGAGTTGAGACAGAGCTAAAGCTACACTGATAAGTTCCTGATTTCTCCTCAGGTCACAGTGTTCTCAAATACAATCTGAAAGCTGCTCCTGGGATCAGTGGAAGAGGATGAGTAGGAGGGTAGAAGTTGCTCTGCAGGTTGAGAACCCAAACGTGTCTTTCTCGAAGCAGTGGAGATATGCAAACTTCACTGACGTTTCTTTGTGGTTAGAAGAAAATTGCAACACCTACCTAACCTAAAAATGGTTTGTTGCTTCAGCTGAGTTCAATATCCATTAGAAATGACTACTGCTATTTACACTGTATTACACATCCCACTCCATAGGGTGCAGCAGAAGTGAATAAAAATGTAATTTCTGTCTTTTTTTTTTTCCAGCTGTGGTTAAGGTGGAGGTAAAAGTAGATCAACAGCCAAAGTGGGTGTGTGAATATGCTGACCCCGTCACCTAAACTCAATGTGTAATGCACCAAACCAGCTCCTGGGCCCCGAGACCAAGACAGAAAATGAAGAGGACGTGAGTTGAACAAACCCTGGGTGTTCACAGGATGATTTTCACATTTAAGAAAAAATCCCTGCTGAAAAAACATGTTAACAGTCTTTAGATCCCAAAGATTTCCTTCAGATACATAAGAAAAAAAAAGCAATAGAGACAAATTCTTTTAATTCCTTGCCTTTACCCAAGCAACTTGAGACAGATTGATGCCACAGTGTGGGGACATCAGGGGCATCTTCTGCTTTTATAATATAGGACAATTTTGTCTCGTGATTAAATAGAAGTCAGTACTTCTATGTGGGGAAAAAAACCCACGAGATATTTTTGAAAAGACTCACATTTCTGATTTTAGATGCTTTTTTTTTGTTTGCCAAGCAAGAGCAACCCCCCCCCAGTGACAATTTACTTTCAGTAAAAACCCACTATTTACTTCCCTTCTCCTATCCCAGTAACCAGGTGCAAATGAAGAAGGCAGCTGGAAACCTGAGGAAAATACCCCAGAAGGCAACTAAGACATAAAAAAAATTGTTAAATATTGCGTTGTTCACCGACAAAAGAGTTTTATATGTTATTCGCGCAGACTTCCCCACCTAACAGGAGGACGAAAACCCTGTCCACTAGCAAGCCTGCGCAGGCTCTTCCCAGCTCTCTTTAGGCGTTTTTCCAACGGGGACTTTGCCTTTTTTCCCCCATTGCCTGCGGAGCCCGTTCCCGCTAGAGGGGGATGCGCACCGGGACTGGGACGGAGCGCAGGCACTGGCCGTGGGTCGGGCAGCCCGGAGCATCTCCCCTCAGCTGGGTGGACGTGTCGGAACCTCCCGGCTCTATATTAACCCTTAGGCTTGGAAAGCACCCCAGAGGTGACCTCCCCACTGCTCTTCCTCCTCACAGGGCCAGCGGCCCCCGTTCTGCAGCCAATGGCGGCCCCGCCCCGCAGGACTACAACTCCCAGCATGTCCCGCGGTCCGGTGTCTCCGGTCCCTCCCGCCGCAAAGTGTCGTGCGGTACGAACGGAACCTGGGACGGGCCGGGTCGGGCTGGGCTGGGTTGGGTTGGGCTGGGCTGGCGGCTGCGGGTCCTGCCCGGAGCCGTGCGGCGGTGAGAGCCCCGCCATGGGCGGCGGGCGCTGAGCCCCCGCCCTGGTCCCCGCCCCGGTCCCCGCAGCGCCGGCAGCCGCCATGGAGGAGGAGAGCATGGAGGAAGAGGGCGGCGGAGGCGGCGGCTGCTGCGAGGCCATGATGGACGATCAGAACCACAATAACTGGGGCGCCGGGGGCTACGGGAGGCACCTGCCCCAGCTCGGTGATCGCCTCCTGCGCGGTACCGCCGCCGGGCCCACGACCGGGCCCGAACTCTCCGCCGGGCCTGAAGCCAATGGTTTGCTGCGGGGCTGCGAGCCGGGGAGCCCGGCGGGGAAGGGGGGAGCTGGAGCCATCGCCGCCGCCATCAACATCAACGCTTCCACCTCCAAGTTCCGTGAGTGACCTCCCTGCCCCTCACCCCGGGGCACTTTGGGGAGGCGGGGGCGGGTGGTTCTGTCCCCGGTACCCGCTGCCTCCTCACCCCCAACTGCTTTCTCCTCTCGGGTTGGTGCCGGGTCTGACCCATGGCGGGTCCCGTTCGGAGGTCTTGATCCCAAAGGCTTCTCAAAGAGAAATCCATTGGGTTAAGATGCCTTGGAAGGGAAAAATCTCCTTTTTTTTAGCGCACACCCCATCCTGGCTGCTGCCTGTCCCGGCCAGGGGATACGGTGGGTCTGGCAGAGGAGCCGATGGAGGCTGCTCAGAGGCACTGCTGCTTCTCCTGAGGCTTTCAGCTCAGGTTGTCTTGTCCTAAAGATTCTTTCTGTCAGCCTGGAAAGCCCAAAAGATGGGTCTGGAACCTGTGTCTGATCGCTGAGGGTGCAGAGCCCCTGGGAGGGATTTGAGTCTGCAAGAGGTTTGGTGACAACAGCTGGAGATGAATTTACAAACTTCCCCTCCCCCCCCCCCCAAAAAAAAAAAAAAAAATTATTTTCAAAAGATCTTTTGCTTGTAGCTTTTAACAGAACTGGCAGGGTTTTTTCTGTTGTTGTTGCTGGGCTAAGGTTGAAGGAAGGGAAGGTTGTTTACTGGGCATTTCAATGCTACTTTCATTTCCAGAAGTTGGGTCTCTGGGGAAATGTGCCCTTTTCTCTAATGACCGTTGGAAAACTTGGATTTGGCCAGTTGAAAGGATTGTTGGAAGTGTAACTATGTAGCTGCCATGATGAAATTCTGATGGAAAGCATGTTTTGTTTTTTTGTTTTTTTGTTTTTTTTTTCTCTCTCCTTATTTCTACCCTTTCCCTAGTCCATGCTCACTTTGCCCAACTAACTCCTCAGCAGTTAAACTCCAGGGCCCATCAGAACCTTGAAGTCCAGGCTTTGGGATCCTTGGGTTTCCTGGCTGCAGGCACATTGCCAAGCCTGGCTGCTTTGAAGTTGAGGCTCCCAGACTCTGTGAGCTCTCTGGCTCCTTGCCTGCCTTGCTTGTCAGGGCTTCAGGTATCTTGAGGTGGCTTGAGAACACTTGAGACAATTGAAATGAAATGTTTGTTCAGCCTTGCTAAACTAAGCTCTTGAATTCCCAATCCAGAGTCTTGCTTTTCCCTTCAACTTCAGAATGAAAAATGGTTTTCAGGCTGGATCCTCACCAAATGGGAAGGTGATTTTTCCAGTTAATCTCTGTCTGAGGGGGAGAAGCAGCAGCTTTGTGTGAGGTTGCTTAAGGTGTGGTTTTTGAGTTCTTGTTTTCACTTCTCCAGCATTGGTATCCGAACACAGTGTCTGCCTTACTAATGTTAAGTATTGCTTAAAAGAAAATTAAAATTCCTGTGAAGAACAAAGTTGTCTGAGTTCATTAGAACTTTTGGCATCTTTGTGTTTTGATTAGTTTTGACAGTATTTGTCTATGAGCAGAGCAAACCCAGTCAAGAAGTATGGACTGAGTAAATACAGAAGCTGAGTGGGATCCTGCATGTTCTCATCCTGGCTCTGACAGAGGATCCTGTAATATCCTCTGCTTAATGTATGGAAAAAAGTAGAAAGGTCACTTTTGATGAAAGTGGGCAATGATTAGGGAGTGTGCCAGATCCCCTCCTGCCTGCTCCATTTGAGTGATGGCAGAACAGGTGTAGAGAAGCTGATAGCAAAGTTGTCTTCTCTGCTGCATGGAGAACTTCTTGCAGTCAAACAAGCAAGGACTCATGCCTTGCTTGCTTCAGGATGGAGAGGCTAGTCTTAGAAAGGTTATCCTACAGGTGGCCTTCAAAAAATAGTGATAAGTTGTGTGGTACGTTGGAGTGCCTCTGACATTCAGATAGGTCTCTCCCTCCTGATTCTTTCATCCAAAACAAAAGGTCCAGTGCCTGTCTTCCAGTACTTAATTACTTGCAGTAATTGGTTTTGTTCATGTTTGTAGTTGGAGGCTGAAGTTGTCTTGTGGGCCTTTTTTGGTCTAATTTAGCTGGTAAAATAATGGAGGAAGAAGATTAGATGGAAACCCTTTAAAATCTTTGGAAGGGCTTAAATCCGTTTCTCCTTCCTTGAGATTTTGGTGGGACTGAGGACAGAAATTGGATACAATAGTACATAGTACATTTAATAGCTTTTCTTCTAGTTAAAGCAACTTAAGTTTATAACAACACGAAAAGTGTTCTAATAACCAAGTCTTTATTCCCAGTTGATCAGAATCAGTCATAGTTACAGATCTATAAAGCAGTAGTTTTATGAAAAATATTCTTCAAAGACCGTAAGGGAGAAGAGAAGAGGAAGAACTTTTAATACTTGAAACAAAACTCTTCTATAGCAGTAATTGTAGGATGAGCACATGTGGCAGTGAGTGCTGGCATGGAATTAAAGCAGTGACTGTCCTGGTGTATGACATAGCTCAGTGCAATGTGTAGGCAAATGGATGAGGTAAATGTTTAACGTTTTTTCTAACCAGCTTTAATGCAGACTGAGAAACATGTCATAAAAATAAAACAGAATTGAAAGCACCTATAGAGCAGGCTCATAAGATTGCTGATGGATGCTGGGGGGTGAAGAAAAAACTGTCCTGTAAATGTGCATAGACACAGGGGGAAAAGGAGAGTGCAGAGCTGCAAGTCTGTAGATTTGTCTGACAGCTGCTTGTAGAGTTTGTACACTTTGACAAAGTGGTTTAGGGTTGCTAATGAAGCCACAAAGCTTCATAAATGTCACTTTGTGAGATGATATAAAGCTTTTGAAAGATGGCTACATGCTTTCTTTGGTTTTTATTGTCAGAATAAGTGACAGATAATTGTCAGACTGATGTCTGCTGACAGGTTGGATTAACTCTGCTTCTCTGTCCCCTGCTTTTTTAGGTATAATTTTAAAGGAGGGATTTTTTAAAAATATATGTCAACATAGTAAATATTTTGAGTATTTTTTCTGGTTAAGTTGTCTGAATAACAAAAACAACAGTATAATTGATATTTTAAAAAGTTATTATTCTGTTCTTCACATTCTGTGCTTATGACTTTTTTTTTGAGCTATGTGTGTTTGTAAATTTTTCTGATCAGTTTAATGGTGGATACATGCCTACTATTGGACTTTTTGTTTTAAAATCCTAGCGATTTTTTGCCATTCTTCTGATTGAAGTTGACACCAAAGAATTTGGTACCTTGGAGGAGGCTATATTTCAGTTATGGCTATGATACTGAAATATCTAGGTTATGATGAGAAGCTCATGCATATTCTTTTTCAGTTAAATGGTTTCACTGCTGCATTTGACTTAAACAGTTTTTCTTTTGAACTTTTCTGTATATAGAAAAGCAGCAGTAGCTTCTCAGGCTTTACTTGTCAAGCTTTTTTGTCATTCTCTGGAAAATAGTTGCATCCTATGCAGTTGATCAGTCTGATTTCTGTCTGCAGAAATCTGATTTCAGTCTGACTTCTCTGTTCAGTCTGATTTTTGGTCTTCTCTCTGTCATTCCAAACTTGCTGTAGCTGGATAAAATCATGCATTTTAGCATGCTCTGTACAAAATGTCTGTGTCACTTCCCAGAATCTTAATAAATCTCATTGAAAGGAAAATGACATTTTTCCCTGTGATTTGGAAACTGAGGCTGTTGAACAAATCCTTTTTAAATTGTAAATACCTACTGTGGGGGGGATAAACATTTAACAATGATGTCCTAAAAAGATGAAAAAGTAAGAAATTAAAGAATTATCTATAAAGGCAGCTTCTTTTTTCTTTCTAAGGGTTTATGTGTCATTCCTTTACTTCATGGTTTTGAGGTTTTCTTGAGTTTGTCATCGGTGGGTGCTTCTTTAGGGCATTCATTACTTTTTGTCTGTATATGTAAGCACTGCCAGAAAAAAAGATGTTAATTACTTGTGACAGTTACTACTATTGAAAAATAATTAGTTTTCTGGATTAGAAGGATGAAAATAGTGATTCTTCAGTAGTCAATAGTGAATATTATAGTTCACTAAATGAGCAGTGAGTGCTTTCTCCTTGGACTCTTAACTGTATAAATATTATTGTTGGCTTAGTTTCAGAACTGAAGTGTGGAAATATTTGTAAGAGCCTTTTCAGTAAAAATGAAGCTTTTCTACAATGTTAGTAGGGGCTGTTCATAAAAGCATTTGGTGCTTTACCTGTGCAACATTTTTAATGGGCAGGCCTTCTGTTCTGCAGTTTTTCTTTTTCCATGTTGCCAAAAACAAAACACAAAACAAAACAACCAAACCAAAAAACCAACCAACCAAAAAAAAATTGACATCTCAACAACCTGTTAAAAAAACATTTCGCAGTTTTCCCAATTCTTACTTGACAAGAGCTCATTTAATGTTAAGCCAGATGTGGGTGTGATTATGCACTGAATCTTAAATCAAGACTTAGTTTAATATTTCTGCTGACTTAATGTTTTCTGTAGAACAGAACAGTCCTGTGGAGACCTGGCTTATTTTCTGGGGGGGTAGCAAAGTGTTAAAATCTTGCTGCTGAGTGTAAGCCTGGATGCTGCTGCATGGAAGCTGCTCCTGAGAACATCTGCCCAGAGCCTGTGCTCTGTGAGGGGAGAGAAGTCATATCCAGAGAGATGAATGAGGGGTGAATTTGCTGTCAGGCAGGTGCTGAGCTGTTCCTGACTACAGGAATATTTTTACCTCCTGGAAGCTGACTTGTTGGACTTGTTAACTTACATCCTGTAGTTGTGGACCTGGATCTGTAACCTGCACCAACTGGTTAGTAAGCGGGGTGATAGTTTCAGCTGGCAAACTCCTGCAGCAGTTGGTACTGTGTGAACTGGATCTGTTTCTGTAACAGGTTTGAGGCAGAAGTGAACCAACTGCTGGTTATGTGGTGCACCCATCATCTAGAAGTACTGAACTAGTGTTTTTCTCTGAGCAAAATTTCTGGCTAAAAAGCCCTAAAAAGACACAGAACAGGAATCTACAATATCTGCTTTTACACATGGTGTTCAAACACTTATCTCACACTTCTTGCTCTTTATGCTCTTCTTTTCCTCATAACTGCTAACTGGTTTGCCTGTATTTCCCTACAACTGTTCTTCATAATGTTGCCTAAAATAACTGACCTGGATCCTTTCAACCCCTTATGAAAATAACATTTCAGAAATCTTCCACCTCAAACCCAGCACTCAAGCTACATTTACACATGTATTTAAAGCAGAGCCCTATCAAAAAAATGTCTTTCCAGTGCAGTGTTCAAACTGGGTTTGGGGTGAGAACTATCTTTATTCTCCATACCGAATAGCCTGACCCACGGGTGGATTTCCTGGGCTGGACAGTTCTGGTATGAAATGTGTGTACCTTGTGCTGTCCCTTACTGAGGGCTTTCTTTTGGGTGGCTGCAATGAAGTTGTGCTGGTGTGACAAGCCAGCAAGATAGTCCTGTAAGAACATCTCTGAAGGGAAGGTGCTTGCCCTTCTACTGTGGCTGCTGTTGGAACTAAGCCACATATGGTTGGTTCAGAAATCTTCCTTGAAAAAAGACATTAAAACTCTGCTGTATTTGTGGAGGCACAGCAAGTGGCTTGCTTAAAGGGTGCAGTTGGAAAGCTCAGGAGAAAAATCAGGGAGTGATGGGGAAAACTTATTTAAAATACCTTGTGTTCTTCCCAGTGTTGATTCTTATCTGGGAAAGGAGCAGTATGATGCCTGCTAAAGGGGGGACTGTAATAAATTCAATAAATTTTCCTCTGAGCCTAACTACAATTGAAGGCAGAGGGAATCTCATCAGTTTTTAGACCAAGGAAACTGCTGGTCCCAGCTGAGACATAAAAAGTGAATACATCTGTTGGTTAGGAGTATTCCAAAAGCCAAATCTTGTTCACCTGCATGGGA
This sequence comes from Heliangelus exortis, assembly GCF_036169615.1. Classification (NCBI taxonomy): domain Eukaryota; kingdom Metazoa; phylum Chordata; class Aves; order Apodiformes; family Trochilidae; genus Heliangelus; species Heliangelus exortis. The sequence goes on along the minus strand of NC_092428.1, from coordinate 29,261,943 downwards.
AGACCAAGTGTTAATTACTGATTCTGGACTTGCACAAAGTTGTAGAATTAATTAATGTGAACTAACTACTGAAATACTCTTTATTTTTAAATGATTGATACTGTATTGTCACGCTAGACCTCTCAGGAGTTTGTTTGTCTCTGCAACTTGGGCCCCTAAGTAGTATCCAAGAACTGATTTGTCAGTTTTTCTGATTGCATTTTATTTTCTGTAAATAAAAAAGTACACATTCAAGCCTGGGCTTTAGTTTTAGAAGAGGTTATCTTAGTGAATTGTTCTCAGATTGTTTTGGCCAGCTTATTGGTGTGATCTGAAATTGCAGAGTATTTGCCTGCTTCTGATCTTTTAGTTGACATTATTAAATGTAGTTTTCTCTTTTCCTTGTAGTAATGAATGTTATAACAATTGAAGACTATAAGAGCACATATTGGCCAAAGTTGGACAGTGCCATAGATCAGCTTTTAACTCAGAGTCCTGGTGACTACATCCCTATCTCCTATGAACAAATATACAGGTAAGGAAATATTTTAACTACGTTACTTTTATTTGCTACATTACTTAATTTCCCCTTTTCCTTACACTTAAATGTTTGTCTTACCTTGCAGCCTATGCATATGTCATATTTTGTATTTATGAGGATAGTGACAAGGTTATTTGGAGTACAATATTGTTTAAATGGTTGGAATGATTGAATTATAGATATATCTTCACATCCCATGTTAACAGGAATAAATACTAAAGAATTAAAATGCGTAAGTGCTGAAAACAAACTTGAAAGTAAGCTCCACCACAGCTACTCAGTGTGCTATATTAAGAAATGTATTAAAGTCTCAACATCCTTTTACTCAAAGGGGAAGAAGAGACTGGCATGGTAGGTGTTTGTATTTCAAAGGGCTTCTTTGTGATCATGTCAAATAGGAACAATTTGGTGCAGTAGAGGTGCAGAAGTGAACAGAAGCGACAGTGTCTATCCATATAAGCTGTCATTTGTGTGCTTTGGTAGATTTGGACTTCTCACTGCACATGCAGTTAGAGGCTCTCTGAAGGACTGACACAAGACTCAGGCCTTTTATATCTTCATTCTTGTCTAGAGAACATTTAGTTTGTACCTGGCCTGGTGCTGTGGTTTACTTTGCTTTAAAAGGGATCTAGTGACACAGCAGAACTACCCTGCACACTAAGATAGTGGGGATGGCAGGAGACTGCTTCACAACCACACAACTGTTCCAAACCAAAATGCTAAATCAGTGGGAGGCCCAGCAGTCTCCCAAGAGACTGATTAAAAATGGAGAGTTTTGTTCTGTAGGTGGTGGGGATCCCTCCTGTTAGTAAATGGGATGGAAACTGAGCATCTGCTGCTTTATTTACTGGCCAAGACGCTGGTAAAACTGCTGACCCTTGCCAGCAACACAACTACTAGCACTGCTGTCTTCCTTTTCTTTCCTGTGGTGCTGTTAGGGGCTTTCAGTTCTTCTGCCTCTTTCCTGCTTGCTTTTAGCCACTTCGTCTCTTCCAGTTTGAAACTTTGGATTAGGGAACTGGAGCAAGATTTTTAGTCTTCCTTCTTCAAATCCAGTTAAAAACTTGAATAAATTTCCCTTTTCCTCTCCAAAATTTTGGAACTGGTGTTGTCAGAACTTGTCAGCATATGTATAAATAATTGAGATGGTAAATTTGAATTGAGAGACATTTGGCAACTTTAGGGTAAATAACCAAAATCCTTTTCCTATCTTGAATCTCCAGGGTGCAAACATGGGTCAGTAAGACTTAAGCCAACATCTCCCCATTGTCATCCCTGGTAAAGAACAGGTGTGCAAAATTAATGCTTTAATATCCAGAGTAGGGCTGTACCTAGTCAAGGTTTTCAGATAGTTGCAGCTTATCCTCTTTGCCATCTTTTTACTGCTCAAAAGTTTTATTTGTTAAATGCTCAATGGGGTTTAAGTTTCTTCTAGATAATCCTTCTCTATCAAGGTGACACTTGGGGCAGTATTGTAATGCCCAGTTGTCTTTTGCATGTATTTTACCAAAACAGAAGATTGTAGTTTAGTGTTGCTGATAAAGATACTTTGTCAGATTTTTAGGTTTTCTTTTAAAAATTATGTCTGTGGATGTCCTCACTCTGGCACAGCCTCTTCCAACCAGGAGTTGTGTGGATTTTTTTTTTTTTTTTTTTTTTTGAGAGTGTCCCTTTGCTTGATTTACAATCTAGACAATGTAGATTGAGGGTGGAAGCAAAACTACTTTTTCTGTTGAATTTAATGATGATGCTTGCTTGGAGTGTTACAGGAGGTCTGTAGCAAACTTGAGGTTTAGATCCTCTGCACTCCCCTTGGGATGGTTCTTTAATCTGAAAATTGGGTGTTTTTTGAAGTGGTTGAAACAGCTACAAATCTTTTATTTTTTATTTTTACAGTGAAACTGAGCTGAAAATACAGCAACCTTTTTGATTGTCTTTGTATTGACTAAAGGAATCAAGGTTTCCAATATGCAAACTCAAAATTCAGGATCAGATACCCAAACTTCTGTTTGACATGATCAGTGGTAACTGTAGGTGCCTGCTCCACAGCAGTGAGAGCTAGGAGGTAACTTCCAAGGTGTGTATGCAGATATTTATTCTGGATTAGTTTATCCACAAGATATCAGAGTGTAATTAGTGACTATTTTCATCTTTGAGTCCAAAGCCTGCCTGTGTAGAGTCATTTCCCATGAAAAGGGTGAAATATATTGGCAGAGAGATGTGAAGGAAGCTTTGAGGTGAGGAAAATGTGAGCAGTGAAGTTGTACTGAGGTACACCACAACTAGATTGCTGTTCTTTGGGACAACTTACAGGTCTCAGATCTTCATCCCTCTGTTCACATGAACCTTTTAACATCCTGCTTGGGTGCTTCTTTTCCTAAGGTGTTTGGTTACCCTGACGCACTAACAAGTTGCTGTCTTCTTCTGGGTTATAGCAGAGCAAGGATGATTCACAGACCCAGCCCACAATCAGGAACTGAAAGCAGGATTTGAAAATGGGGAAGAAACCTTGAAATAGAAGTGTTCAAATACAGTATGAACACACTCCACACGCACAGGACGAGATTGGTGTTTGGCTACAGAATGTTCTGCAGAAGTAGGGATAGCAATATTGGATGCAGGATGTGCTTTAAAATTCAGGTTATTTGCATCATTGCAAATGAAGTGGTCAGCCTGTGGAAGTGACTGGATACTGATTAGTTATGAAGCAAACATAGGGCTTTTGCTGTTGTTACCTAGCTGGGTGGTTTGTAAGGGATCACAAAAAGTCAGTCTGGCTTTTCTTACCAGAGTTTCTCACTTTGATCCAAAGAAAATTGATATTTTTTCTCTTACCTCATCATACCAAAAATGGCTTCTGCACTTGCTTGTTCCAAAATAGGATCTGCTTTTGGTAGAGTTCATGTGAAAGAAACAGGACAATTTTGACCGTTTTTTAAATAATATCAAACTACAGATACTCAATTATTTTTTAATATTTAATAGAAGTGTGGGCTGTCTTTTGGTTTTTAAGAAATAACATGGTTTGCTGACTGAAATGACTTTGCATAGGGATGAGGGAATGCTGTGGTTTTGAGGCTTCTGAAGTTGTCAAAAGGAATAAATAATTACAAACTTCAAAAAGTTAGAGATAATTTGCTTGCAAAACCTCCCTGCAGATGACTTCAAGGGTGGCTGTAATTGAATGAGAGCACTGTCTTGGACCCCCCAGGGTTTGGAGCTGGTGCCTATCCCCTCACTTGCACTAGAAAATTCTGATAGCCCATAGTTTACAGCTCTTTTAATCCCATTTTTGCAGTTGGTTTGTTGTTCCCTGACCTTCTCAGTAGAGAATTGGGATGTCATAGTTCCCCTACAGAGACACAGTGTTGCTGTGCCAACACTTCAGGCTTTTGGTGTTATTAAAAGCCTGAAGAATTCAAGTCTGGGATCTGGACCTTGCTAGGTTTGTTTGCAGGCATCCTTAGAAGCAGTCTCTGGCCTAAGTTGCTCCAGGTCCCAGTGCTCCATACAGAGGGATGGAGGGAGAAGGGAGCAGAACTGAAGTGTAGGGAGATGCCCAAGATACCAAGTGAAGTATTCCTTGTGCCTCTTAATTCTTGGCAACAAGCTTTCAAAATGCTGTCTGCAGGGAATGAAAGCACTCAAGGGAAGTAAAAGCTGCTAGTGTTAATGTTGGTGTTAGGCCTGATGATGATCACTGCCTTAATGTAACTACTTGATGAAAGGAATACATGTATTTGCTTTACAATGGTGGTAAATGTGTTTACAGTCCATAGCCTTGTTTTGCAGATTTGTTATATTGCAGTATGGCAGCAATAAAATGCTCTTAAAAAACCCAAGGGGGGGATGCTGAAGACCAGGATTAATGCATCCAAGCCACAGAATGTAGAATTTAAGATTTTTGTTCTTTCTCTCCATCTTTGTTTATTATGAAAATGTAGGCTTTTCTTAGAAGGTAAGTAACAAAGGGTGGAGTAACATGCTTGGGTCTGTGATTTTAGAACTTAGGCCACTTCTTTTTAAAATACCTGTACAGTTTTGCTGCAACTTCTATGGCTCCTTGTCATCCCTTATTTTAAAAGGGTTTTCCCTAAATATGCATATAATCATTAAACCTATTTATTTTAATGGAGACTTCACTCACATAGGAGATAGAAAAGCCACTGTTAGGAGAACTTGTAAATTAAAATGAGGTTGGGGGGGAGCAGGACAGACACTGGGGCCTTCAGAGGAGACTCAAGCATCTGCTAGAGCTCATTTCAAGCTTAGGGCTATATTGAAAAGTTGGGGAATCATTCAGTTAACTCTGTTACCCTCTAAATTGTGACAAAATAATTTGAAGTCTGTTATCCTTCATTGCAAACTGTTGTGAGTTCATTGTTTGTTCCTATATTTGTTTCTGCAGTTGTGTGTATAAGTGTGTATGCCAGCAGCATTCGGAACAGATGTATAGTGACCTAATAAAAAAGATAACTAACCACTTAGAGAGAGTCTCAAAGGAGCTGCAGGTAAGAAGCTGCACAATCTAATTCTGTCTTTCCTGGGATCTGTGATTATATCAGAGGAGCATGTAGATGGCCCATGGAGGGGATTTACACTAAATTGTGGACTACTTCATTTATTAGTTTGCTGTCAGAGAGAATGCCAACTGCTATGTCCAGTTGGATAACACTGGGAGATCTGAACCACGTGGAGAACATTGGCTAAACTTGAATGTGTAAGATAGAATCAAAGATGAGAGATCAGGAAGTCTACAGTATAACCTGGGATGTAGAGGCTTCAGTCAAACTTGATCTGAGCACATGACACAGATGTCTGCCATTGCTCTGTTAATCTACATAAACTCTGTATGGTCCTTGTGTATCATGAGCAGCACAAAAGAGAAAATCTAAAGGACAAAATTCAAGTGAGTTAAATAGAAATTGTGAAGAATTAAGTAGAAATTATTGCATATGAAAGTTTTGTGCTACGGTTCTGCATTTTTCTTGCCTATCTGTAGATGTCAGTGGTTTACAGCAGTCCTCATAAAGCTTGTATATCCCTATGCTTCTCTGTATCTTATTTGTGCATCCATGTTTGTTTTCATATGTGTTCATCGGTGAATTTTTTTTTTAGGCTAGAATCTTAACACATTGTTGAAATTACCATTTCTGTAGCAGCAGTGCTGTTTTATTTCCCTACAGCTTCTGCTGATTCCCTAGCTGATTTTTGAGTTTGGTACTGACTTGCAATGCATTGTGTAGGGATGCCAAAGACAAAGAAACCCTAAACTACAGCAGCTCCTTCACTGCTTCTCACAATTGATAACTAAATTTTGTCAGTCCAGAGCAGCTGAACTGCTTTTAACTGCATCAGGTTCTCCTGGCTAAATGTGCTCTCTCATCAAAATTCATAGCACTGTGATTGTTCTGATATTCGTTTTGTTTCACTCTTTTCCTCCTGTGGATTTTCTTATGAAGAAAAATAAGCACCCTGCATTTAATGGGTACAGCCTTTGGGGCAGTCTTTGACTATAAAATATCTAGGTTGTCTTGAGCCAGGTTTTACTTTTCTCTTTTGCAATTTGTTTATTCCCTGTGGAATGACAACCTGGGTGTTTTGTACAAAATAGCTAGGACACAGTGTTTAAAATGAAACCTTCCCTTGGTTCTGCTGAGCTGCTGCACCCTGTACATTTGGCTTCTTCTTGTGAAAGTTGAGGATCATTGCAGCTGTACAGGTTTGGCCAGTTCTTCTGATACATCCCATGGTAGTCAACTGCATTATTTTGCTTTGAATTTGGGAATACCCCAGATTCTTTACTCTGTGGTAATCCTTTATTGGTTCCTCTAAAGTTCCAAAACTAGGCAGCTGCTATTAAAGTTTACTTTAACACAAAGATGCATTGAATGCTTCTGCCTAAAAACAAGGCTGCCATCGTAACACCAACTGTTGCAAGAATTGGGACAACTGCTGAATGCAATCTTTGTCTTGCAAAAGTTTCTACACATAGGTTAGACACACCTTGTGGCAGGTGGCAAGAGGGCTGTAATATGATACCATCTTTAAGTGTGTGAATTTTATATGACATAAATGTGATTTTGGTTTTGGATGATAAATCCATCTTTTTGAGCTGCTGGAAGTAAAACTCTATAAAGGAACTGTGACTGTGGGTTATGAAATTTTTGCTTAAGAAGTTATTTTGTAACAATATATTATCCTGATTATTTTTTTCTTTTTTTATCTGAATATATTTTGCTGACATGTAGTCATTTGGCTTTTATCCTGAAAATGTGGTGCTAGGTCTTTACCCTAGCAATAACAAATTACTTTGTGAATGTTGGTCACTTTGGGAGGTTTGGGTTCACACAGGCTAATTATAAAAAAGCCTTGTATATGCAAATCCTTTTTAATGCACGTTATGTTGTGCTTTGCTTTCTCTGACATAAACTCATTCCATTTGCCAGTGATATTTAATGTAATTGCAGAGTTCTGTTTAACTGGCAGAATGTAACTTGATGCAAGATAATTAATTTTTTTTTTTACCTGCAGAGATGCAAATGTAGCCCAGTAGAACCATGAATGTTGGCTTGTCTCAGAAAGCAGATAATCATGAAAACTGAAATGGCAGGCAAATGCAGTGTCTTAATCTGGACAAGCTGAGCAACTTCTTTGCCTGGAAGTGCAATGGTTTAATAGCAGGTGGATTGCAGAATATCTGCATATAACCAGCATGCCAGAACAAGCTGCTTCCTCCAAGAACCACTCAGCAGCAGCACTACAACTATCAGATGCCAAATAGTAAAACCAGGAGCATCTCAGGGGGCTGCTCAGGCTTGCTTTTGCATGGTTCTAGCCTTATTGGAATCTGTCTTCTTTCTGCATGGCATTCACTGTAGAAATTCCCTCAGCTGAAGTCAGCAGTGTTGGGCGCTCAGTGTCTTGGATGCCACCTGGATCCCACAGGGCAATGCACACTCTCTTTATTCACCCCCTCCATGGCTTCTGCTCTTCAGGCTACAAGATCCTTGTGTGGTGTTGGTGTTTGTCACCATGTGGGTCTGCTTCACAAGTTTCCACCTAAAAAAACCCATCAAACTTTAAGTAGTAGCAGAAATATTATGAAAATGTGGGTGGACTGTTGTGTTCCCTGTGTGTTAGACCTTGGGTGAAGAGCAGTAAAAGTTGCCTGCTGAGTAGTAGTACACTTAAGATGAGATGAAATGCTTGTTATCAGGCCATCAGCTCTTTGATATGAAGCCTTCTTTGTCCCAAGACATCTACAGCTCCCTCCTAACTCTGGATGTAAGTAAATGATCCTCTCTTCAGGCTCTTTCAGTCACAGGAAGGCTCTAAGCAAGGATTGCCTCCCCTGCTTGCAATTAATGTCTGACCAGTTTCTCTGCATTAGTAAGACTGAATTTTGCCATATGGAGCTTCCAGTGATTGAGAATTAAATTTCCCTAGTTCTGGAGTTGATCAGAAGTTTGGATTTTGTATTTTAATGGCTGCAGGAAGCACAGATGCAAATGTTTGCTGTTGTCTTGAGATCTGTGAAGCCTGTAGGATGAGAGATGTCCTACTACATGTTGTAGTCAACAGATGACTTTTCCAAGATGCTTTTTTTTTTTTTTTTTTACAGTTGATTCTGTTGTGGTTTAAAATAATGATAGCTGTTTTTTGTGGCTAAATGCTGAGTCATTCAGGTGTATGAGGTAGGGTGGATACACAGGCATATGCTTTCAAATTACATAAATCTTTTTAAAATGAAAAATATTTGCATTAGGCACTGGTATTTCTGGTTTACTTTATTCTTACACACTGATAAAGTAATTTAAAATCAATTACTCTGGCCATTAAGTATCTCTTCAGCAAATGACACTGGGTAGTGCTTTAAGCACTGGCAATCGAAGTGCATTGAGCTGACCCATAACAAAAGTTGCCTTTTTTTGTTTGATTCTCCTTACTAATTTCAACATTCTTCAAGTAAATAAATACTGGCTTGCTTGCACTGTTTCTTTTTTAAATCAAACCGAAGTAGCAGAGCTAAACCTCTGGTATTTCTTGCTTAAATTTCATCTACCTGAAAGCACTGGATTAAATTTAGAGCCAATTGCTGTTTGTGTACTTATGCTTTTGACCATTTTGGGGGTGATTGGGGATTTTCTCCTCTATTATGTCTTGAGATACTTATGTATGTGTGTATATTTTTACAATGAACATGACTAAACTGGTGTGTTAGATAATTTTCCTGGTTTCTGTGTGACCCTCAGGATATGCAGATTTAGGGTTTTTACTGGGCAATGCAGAAAGCTTTCCTGCCTTATGTTAGTCCTCACAATTTCTCAGCCTTCTCTCTTGTCAGCTCTCAAACCACTCAGAGCAGTGTATGAAAATATTTTCTCAGTTATTATTTCCTTGCAAGAAGCCTCACTCGAGTCAGGTTACTGTAAAAGTCATTCTGCTATTCTGAGGACTGCCAGCTCTCTGGGAACTGAGTGCCTTCTGTCATGTCCCTGTCAGTCACCATCTGTTTTTAAAAATATCCCAGCAGTATCTGTTGGGGACAACCTGTTCCTTCCTTGCCTTTTCCTTTCTTCCTTTCATGTTTACCTTCTGCTGGTCCTCTCTGATTATATGGAGTTCTGCTATCTAGTGGTGAGGAGCTTGGAGTTTCCTGCCCTAACTCTCTGAAGCATTGACCTGATAAATACAGATGCCTCACTCCGGTCTTTGGATTAGGTTTTGAACTTCCTTATTTGTATTCTAGACACAGTTGTCTAACTTCCAGTATTTCTCCTGATGACAGGAATGCAAACAGGAAGTTTTAAGTGACCTGTCACATCTACTTTGGAGCTTTGATGGTATAAAACTGCATCCAAGTGATGCTTTGAGGGACTGGTAGATCTGAACTTCTGACCATGAGCAGAGTTATGTATTGGGTACCTCCTGATGTTTATGCTTTAAGGTAATTTTACCCCAGATTGTTCTGTATGTATATTTTGCTTTCCTTCCCAGGTGTGCTGGTGATTACATTACCTCTATATATTGTAATTGGGCAGTTATACCAGTCTGTAAAATAGAACTTGCAAAAGCATTATCTATGGCTCTTTTTTGAATAAACTTAGCAAGTCAGATAGCTTAAATTAATAATTAGACTTTAGTAATGTACTTCTGGGAGGCCAGGTTGCCTCCTCCATCCATGTGAAGAAGCCTGTTCTTATCACCCTGTGTGTGGGCATTGTCTGACTTGCCAGCCAAAGGAGAACCAGCAAGCCTTCTTCACCAGCCAGCTCCCCTCTCTTATAGCATAGAAATAATATTAAAATTTATTCTTTTCAATTAGAAATTAGTTGATTCCCTGAAATAAGTTTCAATGGTTTCTTGAGAAACACATTATATAGAAAACAGTTTTCTCTCCTTCATGTTCTGCCTATAGAAAAGATGAGAAATGGAGGTGAAAAATGGAAATTGAGAACTTGCATTGCCTGATTCTTTTCTTACTAAATATCTTACATCATGACTGCTTTTTACAACTGTCTGTTGTAATTGTCTTTTAACATCAAAAGGCTGTTTTTTTAAAGAGGAGATTCAGACTGGCCATTGATCTGGTCTCTAATATTTAGAGGTAAAACAACAACCCCGAACATCCAGTGCCATAGACTTTTATCCATGGGGTTTGCTGGAAGAATATTGCTTAATTGTGTGTGAAAAAGCTTTTTACTGCTGTGAATCATCCTGAACTGAATCAGGCCAGACGAGTGATCAGTATTAGACCTCAGATGGGAGAAAACGAGTGTTGGAAATGTGTGCATCTTCATGTGTGGACATCAAAAAGATGGTTTTTAGCTTGAGGTAAGTGTAGACATCACCACGTTGCCAGAATTGCTATTAAAAATGACATTGTCATGAGCAAGCTAACCTGAGAAAAGTATCCTCACTGGCAGGTTTTGAAAGCTTTTTGAAAAGGCTTGTGTTTCTGCAGTCATTTTTGGTTGCTTGCCAAACTCCACTGGGTGCTGAGGCCCCTGATATAATTACAGAAAGATGTAAGTACATACAGCACAAATGAGTGTGTATTTACTAGATGGAAAAGGTTCTGAAAATTTCCAGCTAATAAACAAGAGTTTTGATGTTCCTTAGATACAATGTCTTTTTGTCTTACCAACATGCAGAATGGAAATGGAAAACATGGGCTACATCTGCTACCCTGCTCTGTGACAATTACAGGAGAACATGTCACGATGGAAAGACACAGTCAGTCTTTGAATGAATTGCACTTTGCCTTGATGTCTGTTTTTTGTTTTTTTTTTTTTTTTAAAAAAAAGTTTTAATAGCACCCTTCTCCAGTGAGGTAGCCCTGGGCATCACAAAAGTTGTCTGCAAGGCAAAGTAAACAAATTACTTTTTCTTGAGAAAGAACAAAAGCTTGTTTTGAAGGGTTCAGACCACTGACATGAATAACAGGTTAAGTTGTGTAGTCAGAGCCATTCTCCCTTTTTACTTGGCAGGCGTGGGAAAGATGCTTCAGCGTGTATGCTGGCATTTTGGCAGTGAGCATGTTCCCAGGAAAATGGAACTGCCAGTTCAACACAGGAATGTAAGCATTCCTGAATATATTGCTGATTGTGCCAGAGGACCAGTCATAGACAGAGTAACTCAGATCTGCTCTCTGTGTTTCTTGTGAGCCATTTCTGAGTTGTCTTGAACCAGCAGCATGTCTTCTGGTTTCATTTGTGTGTTCAGGCAGAGAATGATATTCAAAATGAAGAAAACCACATCTTTTTCGTGTATGCAGTTTCTTTCCCACAAATTGACTGGAATTCCTAGATACCGGGTTTCAAATAAGGGAAGGGTGATTATAATACTGGGTCTGTGGTTGCTTGGTTTGTTTGATGGGTTTTGTTTTTGCATGTCATCTTTTCTCAAACATGTTTTCTTGTTGCTTTTCATTTCTCTTGCTGCTGAAATGTCCACTATGGTGTGTACAGAGACTAAATGATGTCTTTAACACCAGTTTTTAGCAGCCACCATAGTATTTTCTGCTAAGAGGTACTCAGCTCAAAACCAAGCTGAAGATGTTAAGGCACTGCAACTGTGTCACAATTATGGAAGTGTGACCTTCAGTCACACACATTCAGTCCCCCTGTATACAGGTGCACTCTGTGGTTGCTACTGAAAAACTCTTCCCAACACTGAGTAGTAGATGAGAGCAAATGGAGGAGAGGATATAAGCTGTCTCCCCATATGCAGTGTCTTAAAAAATCACAAACAAAACAACAACTGGATTGACAGTTTGATAGGATTCTGAATGGGGAGTGAAGGAGTTGAAGGGTCCTCTTCCTTCCTGGCTTACCTTAGGCTAGCAGTCTTTTTTAGTTTGAATAGTTTCTGTAGTACCTCCTTCAGGCCAGGTAAGAGTGGATTTAAAAACTTAGTATTTTCTGGGGGTTTATAAGAAGTAAATGTCATGCTTAGTTCCACCTCTTCCCCTGTGGTCAAAACAGATTAATATATGTTGTATTTTATCTGGATTAGGACCAACAATGAAAAATATCAGTAAGCTTTTTTTTTTTTTTTTTTTTTTATAGTAGCTACAGTTGAAGAAATCTACATTTAAATGGAGGCTCCACTCTAATGATGGCCATTTCATAAAAGAATCTTATCAGCACCTGTTTACTCATGAATCTGGTGCTGCATACTGTTTTTTTTAGTTTATAGAGGTAAAATAGTTTATAGAACTATAGTCTTGTTAGTGTGAATGTAGAGATATAGAAGGAAGTTCCTGTGCTCAAACAAGTAACTGAATTCAGCCTTGCAGTTTTGAGCAGCCATCCAGTAACCTGCTAATGAACAGAAAACAGATGCTTCTGTTTTCTCCACACAGATTATGATGATTCAGAGATGAGCTGTGAGAATATTGTTACTGGTTGCTTTTTGGCTGGGGTATTTTTCATTAGTTTACAAGTGGGGTTTTTTGGAAACAAGCAGAGTCAGGTAGCATCTGCTTCCATCTTAGTGTCTTGACACTGAGGCTTGACATGAAACACAAGCAGGGGAATAAAGCTGCAAGGTAACATCTCATAAAGCAGTTAACACTGGGATTGTGCAGTGCAGAGGTTAAGGCTGAGATCTGATACTTGCCTGACACTAATGAGTGCTTCTCCTCAAGCTGTCCTGACTTTTCTTAGCTTTTTTTGTCTTGACCTAGAGCAGCTTTCTTCTTTGTTGCAAGGTGGTGGTGGTGGTAACAGCTTCCAGATAACCTTCTCCAGGTACTTCTCAGGAGACAGCTGAATGTGCAGTTGTTATTCACTTTTAAACCCTCCCTCTTAATGTGAGACAAGGTAGCAGAGTTTTCATTTTAAGTGGAGAAAAAAGATATCAGTCTTTAACATCTCCTGTAAAATGAGTGGCAGAATGGCTGGATGCCAGTGCTGGGTGTCTGTTCAGGGGATTAAACCATATACTGTCTCTGGGTTTTTTGGTTTTTTTTTTTTTCATTTTTTTGGTTGGTTTATTTGTTTATTTTTTATTTTATGGAAAGTATAAACTGTCAGTGAGGGAGTAGTGGTGCCCTGTGTCAGGCTACGGTCTCCTTTTGTCTGACATGTTCTTTGAAGTAGAATTTTCCCTCTTCTTTAATCTTGGAAGCTGTATACCAAGTCTTTACAAATCAGTCTAACCATATTTAAAACTGAGGTTAAAAAGGAGTGAAGCAGGAATACATACTGCTTAGAAATGCAGATTTCATTGCATGCTATTTGCAACCAATTATATATGTAACTATATATGAAAGGGAATCCTTGGAGTTCACAGCCACTTTTCATACATGGTTGGCATTTTGAACTAAAATTTTTTGGCCACCCCTGAGAACTGCATCTGCAAGATTAAAAGCTTATGATCAAAATGAGGAATCACCATATATAGCCTTTGGCAACAGCGTATGGAATAACACTCTTTATTCCTTTGCCAGTTTTGCTTTCCTTTCTGAAATGTCTGCTCTGTATTGGTGTTTTCTGTGAAAACTACCCACATGTTCATTAAGCTTGTTTAAAGGGAAAATAAACCTACTTTTATAAGTTTAGAATACTTAACAGAGCAAAAAGTCAACATAAAATTTTAACTGTTCTTTTAGTGCCCCTGGTGAATATCTCTACAAAGGCTGAAAAATCTGCTCTGTGAAGATAAGAGCTTTCAGTTCTGATAAGGTGGTTGAGGTGCAGCTGACCATGAGTTTTTCTCACACCATAGATGCTTTGGCTCTAGAAATATATTGGAGCTTTTTTCTTTTTCTTGTGAGGTCTTGGGCGTTGCTGCGTTCTCCATCCTCTTCTGGCCTGGTGCTGTCAGAGAGGAAAATAATGCAAGGGAAGGGAAGTTTTGCTTGTTGTCAGCAAGCAACACTGTTCTTGGGTGTGTCTGGGTGTGTATCTGTATATGAACAGCAGAAACTTGAGCAGCTACCCACCCTTTCTCCCAAAAAGACCAGGGAAAGCAGGAGGAGTGTGTGTGGGTGGGTTGGGATGGAGGGAGGGATACTGAAGGAACACATTACCCCAACTCCTCTTCCATCCCTGGGTGTGTAAGTGCACTCTTGAATGCTCCAAGGCAGCTCCCCTGCATCCCTCCAGGTAAATAGATGTGAAAGAAACAGTGGTTAGAGCTTCCCATTTTTCTGGTTCCCTTCTCCATTTCACTTAGCTTGCTGCAGAATAGATCTTTTTAGCTTCATTTCCTTCTTTGGGAACACAGAAAATAGCAGTGCTGTCACTGTGGGCTCCACAAGGCCTGTTGTAAAGTTGGCACGTTGAGATTTTATGTAGTAATGTTTTTCTTGGGGCTCCAGGGTCATGCTGTGTGTTGGAGCATTCACTGCAGGAGGTTTTCATCAGGAGTGCAGGGTGCCAGATGTGGAGCTCTCTCTGAACACATTGCTTTTTAGTCCCTTGGTCTCAACACCCTGAGTACTTACCTTGCCCTGGGTGACCCAGTGAAATGTTTTCTGTGAAGGATGGTGTTCCCTGGAGCTGCAATGCAAGCAGCTGGGATGCAAAATAGGTGTTTAATGCCCCCCTGCTCTGCTATCTTGGAGTAAAAGCCCATGGAGGGGTTGGAGCACTCCCTGCTGCACTTCTTGAAATTTAGTTATGGATTCTAAGTGTGACAAATAAGTCCTTCAAAACAAATGTCTGGGCTTGAATAGTGTTTTTGTTTGCTTATGTGAAATGCTAGTTTGTTGCAGGCATATATTGTATTTCTTACTGAATGGACCTTAGCTGGGCAGTGACACAGCTCTAGGCAAAAACCAGTTATCAAAACTCCTGGTTTTTGGGTAGGGAATTAGAGTAGAAACTCTGGAATGATGTGTGGCTTGCTTTGTGTAGATTTAGTGTATCAAATACTTGGCAGTTTTTTGTAGTTTGCAATGAAAGCATAGCCCATGCTGTTCCAGATCTTTCTCTTGTTCAGATCACAACCTGACATTTTTATGGTTTCTTGCAGGCCAGCCCTCCAGATCTCTATATTGAAAGATTTAACGTAGCTCTTGGACAGTATATGGGAGCATTGCAGAGCATTGTGCCTCTTTTCATATATATGGTAAGTCTGAGAAAATCCTTTTCAAATAAAGTATGTCCTTATGCAAGATGCTGACTGAAAGTGAAAAGAATGAAGTGGAAGTCCTAATGATTTTTAACTTGCAGAACTTATGATTGATGGGTTTGTTACCTGCATAAGAGCACTGATCAAATTGTGTGGGGATAGGGAAGGGGAAGCCATGATTTTAAATGTAGAGTTAAAATTGGTTTTTACCCTAACATTTCTTTCCTAGGAATGGGGGGGGGGGGAATGTTTTTTGATTGGAAAAAAGCCTTCCCTTATAGTTAGGTCATTATTTACATGCTTTTCAACAGTGATAGCTTGTTGGCTTGTTATGTTCTGGTAGATTGTGCAGGTTTAAAAGGTAATTGTTTCTTGCTTTGAAATTGCACAGAATCAGCCAAGAAAGAAAGAAATGTCACTTGGAAACATCTGTGTCCCTTGATAAAGGAATTCAGTGCACTGACTGGATGAAGATGAGCTTAGGTTCATAGCACTGTCAGGCACACTTGCAGGGTTTCAGAAACCATCCCCTATAAGTGTTTGCTGTGCTGATATTTGAATGTATAAAATCTTTTACACCTCTGAAGTCAGTTTATAATTTGCATCGGTTTTATTAAAGAGCCAAGGCTTTTTATTGTTTTCTCTATAGTAATGAATAATTTAAGCTTGAAGTTTGTCCTTCCAGACAACAATTTCTCTCCAGAAATTATTGTTGCTTTAGAATCACTTAGGAAATAAGAAAAAGAAAATAAATAAAGAACTTATTTGTTTGAAATAAACTTCCTTTTAAAGAAAAAGAAGAATTTGAACTGATTCAGTTTAAATAAAACTCACTCTACAAAATTATTCTCATTGGTAGCTTCCAAGGGTTTGGCAAGCAGTATCTTTTAATAAAGATGTCTAATATTTCAGTGAATGCACCTGAAACCCAGTAATTTGCTCCAGTCCTTCAACATAGTGTCACCTTATAGATTCATTGCATAAGAAAATAGGAAGAGACTACTATCATTCAGCTATTTTTAGATTCTAGCCATTTTTTCACCTGTGTGCTTGGCTTCTTTATTTCAGGCAGTGTTTAAGCAGTATTATAACTTAATATCCATTTACAAATTGAGATAAACTGTTCAGGTGTGTACTTCCAGTGAGTGCTCATATCCACCACGTCCATCACAAAGGTCTAAAGCTATCCTTAACAATTAAGACTTAAGTAACTGAAAAAAAGGTAAAATATGTTCATTATAGACCTATAAACAGACAAGTTTCATCACTATAAGCTTTATTTATGTCACCAGACAAGGTATAGTTGCTCAGTAAACTTCTGTATCCTTCTAAATGCACAGTTGTGATGTGGTGTGTGCATCTTTAAATAAGGAGCACACTGTATCCGTTCATTTCTTTCTTAGAGTTTGAGTCTAGCTGATATCTGAATATAGTAAATGAGCAATAGAGAGACCTGTAAAATGAACAGTTAGGTAGGCTCTTGGTTTTTTGGTTTTGTTCTGTTTAATTTGACAACAAAGAAAAGGAACATTAAAAATTAAAGGAAAAAACTGTATAGCTGGTTTTGAGGGCCAGTGTCAAATTAAGGCCCATACTATTTCTCTGAAATAACTAATCAGTGTTGTGCATAATGTGGAAAGTATCTCTAGAGAAGTCAGGATGAAAATGTTTTTCTCTGTTTTTTTCTGTATGCATTTGGAAGTACTTTTATCAACATCCACTCTTGCAATTTTACATTATAGCATCTAATCAAGTTTTCTTTCATACAGAAGCAGCAGTTTCCTTTATTTAGGCAAGAAAATACAATTACAAAACAATTGCAAGAGGTGAAAGCCTTATTACTCTACAATATAAATTACAGTGTTGTATTTATTTTAATAGATACTTTCGATGTATTTTTAAGTGGATTAACTACTGAACTCTGCCTTTTTTGTCAGAAAAGCCAGCAAGGCCTTTCCTTTTCTTTTTTTTTTTTTTTGCTAGTGGTGTGATAGCTTAAATCAGGAGTTTCCAAGGCTGTGAAGTTGCACTGAAACTCTGTTCTGAAAGCATAATTACATCATTGCTTACCAATATGCCTCTAAATATTTAAAAATCTATCTACCATATTCTCCTGTGGGAATACAGGAAAGGTGTTTTCTTAGCCTGCATGTGACCAGGATGTGTTTTGAAGATTGTATTGAGTGATGGTAGCTTTGTAATTGAGGGAGTTTTCTTTTTCCGTCTTTTCCTTGGAGCACCAGTGGTTTTCTTGTTCAGGTGGTGATGGATTTTTTTTCAGTCTTGTGGTACTGCATTGGACTTTTCAAGATAGCATTAAGGTCCACTTTTGTCACTCATACTCTGCAAAGTTCCATTCAGGATGTAACCACAGATAAAGTGAATTAAACTGGAAGTCAGCACATGGTGCTTTGTTCCAAAGAATTATTCCAAGGGAATAACTGTTTGCTTTATAAATCTAAATTAAGTTGTTCTGGATGCTTACAGATTGTGCCATGTATGCCATTGTATGCCATGGAAATGAATGAAAAAAAATCATATTTCCATTTTATCCAAATGATGATTATTGGATTTTTTTTATACTTTTTTTTTTTATTAGGTTCTTAATTTTTAATTATACTTTGGGTTTAGCTGAAAATCTGTTTTTGTGGAGCGAAACAAGCCTAATATTTGTGAGCCTAATATTGTGGGATAGTTAATAGGTTTTTTTATAGCCTCTAAAACAATGCTGGGTGGTACTGCATTTCACTGCTTATCAGTTAGAGGGCATTTTGTGTCTAAACACAAATATATGTGGGTGTATATATGAACTGAATGAGATAAGCACTCATACAGTTTTTCTTTTTTCTCTTTTGGGTATTTATTGCTCTTCTTTTAATAATATTAGCAGAATTATAAGTCTTAGCAGTTGCCAGATTGCCTTATATTAATATGGTGGTTTGTAGAAGTGATGCTTATGTCATGTCTGACTTTGTCAGGTGTTGCTATCTGCTTCCCTTTAAACTGTCACTTGGACCTCCAGGTGACTTGGCACACTTTTCAAGAACTACTGGTACAGCCTGGGTAGTGACATCTTAGAAAAGCTTCCTGCTTTTCCTCTCTCAAGAGCAGGGAAGGTGACAGCTCTTCTCCTATCTTGTTTCAGCACTGCAGCTTCGAAATAAAGTTCTTGTGTTAGCTGAGTTTTCAGTGTCTATTTAAATCCAGGCAAGTATAACATCTCTTTAGAAAAATGAGCAAGTGAGCAATCAGGAAGAGAATTTTACAGTTGTCTTTGTGTAAATACTGTATTGTAACTCTTCTTGAATCTTCTGGGATTTTTGTGTTGCTTTTCTGGTTGGGAAATTTAAGGTGTAGGCTTCCCAATTCTTGAACAAAAAACACCATCACAGTGAGCACATATTGCCAACTGCTTTTAATATAAGAAGGCTGGGGATGAAACAGACTTAAGTTATTTTTCTTTAGCCAGGTGCATGTCATCTGTCAGCTTGTAAGAAGCAGTAGCCTGACATTGCCAGGTTTGATTCAGGGCACTACATTTGTGCGCAGATGCTCTTGTTGCTCCTGTGTGTGGCATCCATGGGTGAGTAGTTTGTGGTCAGGAAGCTCCAGATTGAAATGTTTTAGGAAGTTAGGTCTGATGAAAGAGTGAAGTGTGGTGTGTAGCTTAACACTCCCTAGGAGATGGACATCTTCAGTTGCTGTGACCTCCTGTTGGCAATTCCCCATTGACCAAGATTATTAGAGATGAAGTTAATCTGTTTCTTCCGGGTTATTCTGTCTGTAGAGCCTTTCCCTCAGTTAAATGTTTCAGTATCTTATTTTTTAATAAGTTGGTTTTCTATTAAGGCATCCTTTTAACTCTATACACAAGTTGTCCAATAAATTGAGTTGTTCTACTTGTGTGTTAGTGCTGTACATATAGGAGAATTATCTTAAAGTAATTATTTTTTTTCCAGCATTTAAGACCCACATATGAATGATGTACAGACAAGAAACCTTACTGTTAATTTCAGGCTAGGAACTGAGGAATAATGCCGAATAGGTACAATTGGTCCTCAGGTAACTCATGAGTAAAATTTCCTCTGAGGGTTGAAGAGAATATTTTATTATCAATGCTGAGTGGGTCAATATAATTAAATCCTAACAATTTTAATGTAGCTGAGTTTTGTATATATCACTTATTTCCACAGCTGATTAATTCTGCGTCTTCCAAGATTATCAATGAGCCGCACAAGTAGAGAGCTGTACAATTTGCTATTGTAACATACCTATTTGCATGGTTTTATCACTTCTAGACATTGACGGAGATATTTTTTGTTTTGTTAGGAACATGGTGTCCAGACTTGTTTTGCTGTTAAAGACTTCATTAAGTTGTAAAATAGAGTGTTTTGTTTTTCTATAGCCTTCCCAGTGTGGGTAGATACAGAGTTATATCTGTAGATATAGAAAGGAATAAAAAAAGCATACGTGTCAAATAATCTATAGTTTTAAATTTCTGAATTATTTTTATTCAGATATTTTGAATTACTTTATTCCAACTTGAAAACTTCTGTCTTATTTTCCAGAATAAATTTTACATAGAAACCAAGCTTAACAGAGACTTAAAAGATGACCTTATAAAGCTGTTTACGGAACATGTTGCAGAAAAGCACATTTACAACCTAATGCGTAAGTAAACCCATTGATTGGTTTTTTTATAATGGGACTCTGGAAGACCTCAGTGCTCTGAGTTACTGCAGAAATTCACAGCAAATAGGAAGAAAATGTCAAATTTAAATTTAAATACAAACTTGTTTTTAAAGCATCCATATGAAGAAATGTGGCACGCATCCATTTATCTTTACAAAAAAATGTTTTTGTATGAAGTCATGGATTTCTTGAGTATCTGGGGCACCCAATAAAGGTTTTCCCTTATGACTTGTGATGATGAGGTAACAAATGTTATATTATCCTGTTCCTGGTGCCGTTACTCTTTAATTTCAGATGTCATTAAGAATGTGGTGTGGTCAAAGAGTTGCAGTAGCACTGGGGTTATTATCATGATGTACTCCCTGCTGCTCAGTGAACTGCACAGTGCTGGTTGAGCTAATGGGATAATGCAAATGAAATATGCTCCAGGCAATTTCTGTCCCTTTAAGTGCTCCTGTGGTGAAACCCTTGAGTTTGCCTGCAACCTGCCACCATTTGTGTGTGTCTGTGTGAGCCCCTTGCTGCTCCTCTGCTTGAACCCTTAAGAGGGCAGTTAGCAAAAAGGGGTAACCAGACTTGGAATTCCATTTGGGAGAGTTTACAAAGAGGTGAGCAAGTGGCAGTGATGCTGGGAGAGTTCCCATAGCAGGTGTTCAGTCTGGAGCCTGATGTGCTCCTCTCTGCACCCCAGCCCTATTGCAGTGTCTCTGTTTTCATCTCTCTTCTGCACACCAAGTATCTGCCAGATGATGGGTGATTTAGTGTCCAGTATATTCCCCATTTTGTCTTGGCTTGAGTACTAGTTCTCTGCAGCAGAAGGCTGGGGGAAAGGAGCTTTGCTGTGCTTTTTAGGGTCACTGTGGGTTGGCATCCTAGGGAAATGGGGAGTGAACAAGGTGACTGCCCTGAGGTCCATGGAGCTTGGTACCTGGAATGTGGGAGATCATCAGCTCTGTTGCCAATCTTGTTCTTTCCATCTGACAAAGCCTCCCTAAGAAGTGCTTTTAGTCATGGAGCAGATCAGTTTAGCTTGGGAATAACAGGACAGATACAAATGGCCACCCATGGACCTGGCATTCTGTTTTGTGCCAAAGCTGCTTTAATGATGTCACAAAACCTGGAAAGATGATTGCTGCAGCAGGATCATGAAAAATTCAGCTGATATTGCCTTAAAATGAAACACATCTAATTTTAAGTGTATGCATCTTTTCAAACAAGGAAAACCTTAAAGTCCCATTTCATATTATTTTTTTTTTTAATGACAGAGTGAAGGTAACATTGGTCAGATCTTTAGAATATAAGCAATGTCAGGTGTGTGTTACTACATGATTACTTTTATGTGGATGATAATAGGAGAGTCAAACAGAAGCTAATTGCAGAACAAAAGGAAAAGAGCTGTGGTTGTGTATGAGAAATCTGCAATGCTTTTCTCCAGCTCTGTGTTAGTACTTGCAGAATTAAAATTAAAAGAAAGCATTGAAAAATAAAAATTGTCACTGACTGTGTTGCTGCTTATGGGATCTACTGTTTAATGAGGAACTTCCTTAGATTTCATTTCAGTCTTAACTGTCAGTTTATTAGTAATTAATTTTTATCTTACTCCTAAGTAAGGTAATGTATAGTGACTTGTATGAACTCCTTCCTGATGGTGATCTGACTTGGTTAAGCCTTGGATAACAGGATCTTTAA
Source organism: Heliangelus exortis (assembly GCF_036169615.1). Classification (NCBI taxonomy): domain Eukaryota; kingdom Metazoa; phylum Chordata; class Aves; order Apodiformes; family Trochilidae; genus Heliangelus; species Heliangelus exortis. The sequence continues at coordinate 29,240,456 of NC_092428.1, read as the reverse complement.
TTTAAAATCTGCCTAAATAAAATTCTAAGCTTGCTAGCAAGATTCCTGGAAATAATTGTAGACATGTAGCACGTGATATAGTACTGTAGAGGTGCTGAAAAAGTTCTAATGTGTTATTTTATGCTATTTCCAGCTGTTCTTTCTAGCTTGATGAAATAATTATCTTAATTATTTCTTGTGCCTTGATTTTTCTGAATTGCAAATGCTCTGTGAAACCAGAATAGAAGTCAGTGTTTGTTAATTACTTCCCAATAGATTGAGTTGAATGGAAGGGTGTTTTTGTATTATGGGGGAGGGGGAAAAAAAAAAATATTTTGAGTGGGTATGCCTAGGAAATTAAAGTCAGTGAAATTGTGATCTAGATAGAGGAAGGGAATTCTGAGGCTGTTTTTTTTGAGATGTTGCAGCTGCCACTTCAGTCAGAAGCAACATGCTTTCCCTCTATTTTAAAAAAACAAACAAGAAAATCTATTTAATCTGTTGATCTAGACTCAGAGGACAAGAATAACGTCTGCTCTTGAAATTTTTTGCAGTATTTTTCATATGAAGGGTTTTTTGCTTGTACTATCTTGTCATTCTATCAGAGCTTGGAAGCTTTTCTATTTGAAGTTGTGTGCAGCAAGGACTGTAAGTACATCTCAGGTTCATTTGATTTAAGAAATTCCTACCCTACTTCAACAGATGGAGGAAAAAAATGTCAGAAAAGCAGTGCAGCACAGATCTCTTCCTCAGTGCTTGATGATGCTCAGACTCCCACTGGTTGAGTCAGCCCCAGGCCCTGGGCTGTGTGGTTGAAGGCAAGCAGATGCAAAACAAAGTCCTGGTACAGTGGTCTTATACCTGACACTTAATTGCAGAAGATAGTGATGAAGGTATAAAGTCATTATTTACAGAAGAAAATGAGTGAACTTCAATTTGAAAAATATAAAAATTTTGATTTTTGCCTGTACAAACACAAGTTGTTTTTTTTTTTTTTTGATAGAGGACCTGTTTAAAAAAGAGAGAAAACTTCACTGTCTAGAGCACTTCTGAGAATCTAAATAAATACACAAAAAATACATAATACACAGATCCATGAACACAGTTTTGTTTGTGAAATACTTCTACACTCACACATATTTACCAAATCAGTGCTCTTCAATTTAAGTGGATACATTTGAACTAACCGAATATATCCTGATTTATTTTTTTTTTTTTCTTACAAAGCTAAAGCTGACTCTTGCTGATAAGGCTGCTGTATTAAGTGGCTGGGGAGAAGTTGCTATGTGCAGAACTGCTTAACTGGATATAACAAGTGAAGATAGCGAAGCATCTTATTTATCAGAAGCTTCAGAAATGGGGGAAGATGCAGATAATATCTCCTTGTCACTAGGGAAGGGGTGGTGGAGAATGTTGTCTTTATTCCTCCTAGAGTCCTACATGAGATGGCTTGTAAGCAGAAAAATCCAGAAGGTGTTTTCTTTCTCTAGGCAGCCACTGTCTCTTGTAGCAGGTTAGATGGGGGGTTCCTGGGCTGTTATCTCACTGCCCTGGGAACTTGTGCCTGCTTATTCATGTGTCTAGAAGAATGGTAATTATTGTAAAGTTTAACTATCTCCAGTGGGGAAAATGAGTACCAGCTCCTGAAACTCTATTTTTAGTAATTGCCAGAGGTAAAATTGCAGTGGCAGAGAGTATTTGAAAGTAACTGCTACTTTTCTTTTTAATATTGGCAGCTTAGTAGCCAAAACAAGCTTGGCTTTGAACCTAACAAAAGAGAAATTATTATCAGCATGCTGCTGTTTCTTCTTGGTGCACAGATCACTTGGTTGCCAATTACAAGAGTTTGCAATTACCCCTCTTTTTCTGGAAAATAAAAACAGGAGGTGGGTTCTGGGCTAGAGTTCTTCAGTCTTAGAAGGCAACCTAAGGAAGAGAATTCTCATTATTCTTTGCTTACAGTGATGTTTGTGGGTGAAAGAGGATGTATTAAGTTGATTATGGCATTCCAAATAAGCATCTGCATATCCCTGTAGTACTTCAGCCATTTGTATCTGTGTGTGTACAAACTGTTCCTTTCCTTCTATATTTGTGTTCAGGAAGAGGTTTCTCTTCTTGCAGGAGCAGTGTACTGAGTCAGTACAAGAAAAATCTTTCCAAAGAAGCATCTGCCTGTACTGGACAGAAGTTACTCAACTAGAAAGTAATGTGAACTCTATCAGGGGGAGAACTGTTTTTTTTAACACTTCTGGTTTTGTTCCTATTGACCGGGGTAAGCAGGGAATATTTGTGTTCCCATCTTTGATCTCCCATGTCAGGAACAGATATTGGAAATAGGTTCTTTTTATCTGGAGGGAAGGAAATACCTTGGGCCATGGCAAAAATGCTAAAGAATAAATAGGGCCCAAGAATTTATGGGTCTTAAAGTGATTATCAGAATCTACAGGTGATAACATGGCCTGTGAATGAGGCAGTTCCCTGAACTTTACTGATTCAGAACTAGAGCATGGGCTCGAAAACATGTGAGATGTAGGAAAAATGGTTCTTGAGGATTAAAGCATTAGAACTGAGCTTCTGGCTGTCTCAGATTTTTGTTCATGATTTATGTGAAGATAATTTTTATATGAAGTTAATGACCTGATTAGCTGCTGAAACCTGAGCATATACAGAGTGGTTTCCTGCATGTAGATTCTAATAGCACATAGGCATTTGTTGAATACTGTTCCCCATAGGAGTGCTTTTGTGAGTTCAGAGCTAAAAGCCAGTGTAAAAATATTCTGTGTATAAAAGTAATAACATTTCTCTCAGTTTTCCAGTATTTTTTTTTCAAAAAAAAAGTCTAAAAAAGTCTGGAGGAAGAGGAGAAATCACAGCCTATTTTATTATGTTTGCAGTTAATAATTAGTTACTGGGAAAAACTTAAACTTTTTTCTGAAGATACTTACATATGGCAGCTTTGTTTCTTCCCAGTTGTGTCACTTGGACTCAGCTGTGGGGAAGAGATGTTGCTGCTCCATTTTCTTAATTTTTTTTTTAACTTTTGTTTTTCTTAAGGTGTATTATAATTTAGTAGAAGGGCTGTTTATGTTGGAAAGGGTTTTCTTTTATAAAGGCATCAGGAAAGCTATTTCCTCTATGTTTGTGCTTTCAGAAAAGTACCAGAAAAGTTAATTTGAAGGTTGCTAACAGGTTTCTGAAGGTTAAGTTGTGTAAATGTGTTATTAGTTGCAGCAGGTACAGATGTAACACGAAATTACAGTGGATGAAGGAACCAAGTTATAAATGTTAAGAGGCTGATAAATGTAGCAGGGAGCATGTTCCCTGTGCAGGGATTTTAATTGTTTTGTGATGAGCAGGAGAGGCTTTGTTGCTCCCTGGGCACCCAGACCTATGTTCCTAGCAGATTTGTTTCGCTGTAGTGATGTCCTGCAGCCTCTTGCTGTCAGTGAAGCCAGAGCCCCTGTACTGCCTCTACATCATGCCTTTTGGTAATAAATTCCATAGCTTTTGTTTGGGGATAGTTTTTTGTTTGGTTTGTTTGCTTTTTGTTTTCTTGTGAGACCCAACCCGGAGTTCTGTGTCCAGTTCTGGAGTCTCTAATATAAAGAAGGACACAGAGCTCCTGGAAGGTGTCCAGAGCAGAGCCACTGAAATGCTCAGAGGGCTGAGCACCTCCCTGGGAGCCAGTCTGAGGGATTGGGGTTGTTAAGCCTGGAGAAGAGGAGGCTCCCAGGTGACCTTAGAGCAGCCTTGCAATATCTGAAGGGTCCTAAAAAAAAGCTGGGATAGGGCTTTTGACACAGGGGTGTAGGGAGAGGACAAGGGGAAATGGTTTCAGACTTGAAGAGGGGAGATGTAGGTTGGGCATTAGGAAGAAATTCTTTAATATGAGGGTGGAAAGACCCTGGCCCAGGTTTCCCAGAGAAGCTATGGCTGCCTAATCCCTGGCAGTGTCTCAGCCCAGGTTGGATGGGGCTTGGAGCACCCTGGGCTGGTGGGAGGTGTCCCTGCCCATGCAGGGGGGGTGGAATGGGATGAGCTTTAAAGTTCCTTCCAACCCAAACCATTCCGTGATTCTATGATAATACCCCAGGAGAAGAGCAGTGCTAAAGGCTGGGAGAAGACTGATTGCCAGGGCCATAGCCTGACAGAAAACACAGGGTTTAGTTTGGTGTGTTGGGTTTTGCAGTTCACTCCCTGTGCATCACCCTTTTGCAGAGACAGTCAAGAAAGATGGAATGGATTCACTTTTCTCCCACTGTAGCTGGCTTTTCTTTTTTCTGCTTCTGCCTTGGCACCTCTCTCAGATGATGTGCATATGAGAAGCAAGCTGTCATATCCTTGACGCTGAAAACTGCAGACAAAATCCCCTGAAAAAGGGGGAAACCCGTTATTTTTCAGTATTGCATTGTCTCTTCCCTTTTTGCATGCTGCCCTTCTAAATTTACATTCTAGAAATTGTTCTTCTTTGTACTTCTCATTTCCATATCAGATCCAGTACATGTGTTTCATAAGGAAATAGCAGTTGGTCTTGTAAATTAAGTTGTTTTACAATGGCTGTACTGAACTGAATCAAAAATCAGTGTAGCTGAGTGACCTGGTTGTGGCAAAAATACATAGAGCATCATTAGAGGTTTTGGCCACAACAACCCCATGCAGCGCTATAGGCTGGGGACAGAGTGGCTGAGAGCAGCCAGGCAGAAAGGGACCTGGGAGTCTGGATTGACAGGAAGCTGAACATGAGCCAGCAGTGTGCCCAGGTGGCCAAGAAGACCAATGGCATCCTGGCCTGTATCAGGAACAGCATCGCCAGCAGGTCCAGGGAAGGGATTCTGCCCCTGTACTCAGCCCTGGTGAGGCCACACCTGGAGTACTGTGTCCAGTTCTGGGCCCCTCAGTTTAGGAAGGAGATCGAGGTCCTGGAGCAGGTCCAAAGGAGGGCATCCCGGCTGGTGAAGGGACTCGAGCACAGACCCTATGAAGAGAGGCTGAGGGAGCTGGGGCTGTTCAGCCTGGAGAAGAGGAGGCTCAGGGGAGACCTCATCACTCTCTACAACTCCCTGAAAGGAGGTTGTAGCGAGGTGGGAGTTGGTCTCTTTTCCCAGATGACTTTCAACAAGACAAGAGGACACAGTCTTAAGTTGTGCCAGGGGAGATTTAGGCTAGATATCAGAAAGAATTTCTTTACGGAGAGGGTGATCAGGCAATGGAATGGACTGCCCGGTGAGGTGGTGGATTCTCCATCCCTAGAGACATTTAAAAAGAGGCTGGATGTGGCACTCAGTGCCATGGTCTAGCAACCGCACTGGTGGGTCAAGGGTTGGACTTGATGATCTCTGAGGTCCCTCCCAACCCGGCTAATTCTATGATTCTGTGATTCTATGGTGCATCAGAATTTTGATGGTCATGGGTTTCTATTTTGAAATGTTAGTGCCTTGTAGGAAAAGCTGAAGGTTTCTTTGCACAGTTTAGGCTTTGAGTATGTTAAGAGGTGTGGTGTGAAGCAAACAGGTCTATAGTGTGAAGCACCCACATCTTAGTCTTGAGGACCCAGTGTCTACCTTAACATGGGTTTTGAAGAGTTTTATTTCACCCTTGCTAATTTCTGGTCCTGTGGACAGAATGCCAGTCAGTAGGTGGAGCACATCTGGTTTAATTTTGCCCCAAAGGAACAGAGTTAATATGCTCCAAGGCAGCTCTGTGGTATGTCCCAAGGAATGCTAAGTAGGGCTGATCAGTCAATTTGCCTCAAAAGCACATTTCCAATCTCAGCTAAAGCATTAATACTGAACCTGCCCTTGAGCATTTGAAATCACCATTCTTTTGAGACACATGTTGTGTAGTGTGATGGCAAAAGCAATATGTTAAAAAAAGCCCCAGTTTGATTGCTGAGGCTCTTCTGGAATACCCTGGATGTAGCTGAGCCTTCAGACACACCTTTGCTTCCTTTTTTCCTCAATTTATATCAAATCAGTACGAGAAGAAAATCTGCACAGCCTTGCTCCATCACCTTCATAAAGCTGTTGTGTTTCTTGCTTTCTCTTATGAAACTGTTGAAATACCAGCTTTGGACATGAGATGTTTTGGGGACCAGGAGAATTCTGTAGCTTAAAGGGTCCTTTTTGAGTTGTGGTGAAGAGAGGCATTGGTTATCAACTTCTTAGTTAAAAAGTAATTTTTTTAAAAAGATTTTTTCCATCTGCAAGATTGTGAATCTGTTCAGTGTTTAATTTCTGCTTTATTGTACATAGGCAAATAGTTTAATCCCATTACCTCCCCTTCAAATTCCCATTCTAACCTTAAATCAACATTTTCCTTCCTTTCCTTCCTTCCTGTCCTCATTCCAAACATTGGTAGACACAGGTAATTGGTAGAGCAAGTTAACTACTGTATTTTTTTCCAGCATGGGGGGGCTTGTGCTGGGGCTCTGCTGGTGCAGAATTGCCCATTCCTTCTTCAGAGCACTGACCTGACACTTTAATTAATGCCAGTCTGTTCTTAGCCCTCAGCAGGTACCTCTTAGGGGCTGTATAAGACAGCTTTTGTAGCTATTAATCTTTCTTACGCCCTTTATGTTCTGTAGATCTGATGAGCTGGTGTGTTATCCTTGATTATTCCAAGTTTGGTATCATAAATATTGAAGTGGTGGCTGTAATTTGGTAGAGAAGAGCTGAGGAATTGTACTGTAACAATACTGGAAACAGCACTGTTACAAGGTCTTACAGAATACACTCATATTCTTTAATAACACTTAAATCTACACATGAGTTTGGTCACTGAATTGAAATTTTCATTTAAGAACTACGTGATTTGAAAAAGTTACAGCAGCAGTTTTTTATTTGTTTTGGTTCGTGTTGATTGAATTAGAGCATCTCAAAGTAAAGAAATTTTTTAATTGGAAAATATAGTCTTAATGACACTTGTGTTTAATCTGGCTCTTTGGTAAAGAAGTGGGAATTATGTTCCCATTTCAATAAGCCTTCATAAAATTGTAAGCATGAAAATATCACCTGATTTACCAATTAAAGATGTCCCAAAGTCTATGGTTCTGCTGTGTTTTCCATATTTATTCTTGATACAACACTGAATATTTTCCAACTGATTAAGCCTTGGAATTTTTATTTTGTAGCATTTTTATTAGATACTTAATACAGCTTTTGGGCTGTGTAATGAATATTTTAAATGTAATCTGTGGCTTTATTAAATGCCTAGTGGCAAATGCTTAGTAAAAAAACAACTTTTAATGTGTTTTTCTAATCTACATTATAATTCATTACAAACTCCTGAAGAATTTAAGTTGCTAAAAATGTCTTTTTAGTTCTGTTTGAAGGAAGATTAAAAAGCAGAAACAGAAGGAGTTTGAAAGCTGGTTTTCATGAAAAAGGTTTCAAACCAATAGTTAACATGTAGAAATGGTACCTGGGTTAAAGTCATGAGAAGGTAATACAGGCTCAAGCTTCATCAGTCTGCTAAATAACAGAATAGGCAGCAGGTAAAAACTCCAACAAACAAAGAACAAACAAACAAAACCCAGCCAGATTCCCAAAGAACCTCAAAATAACATCAAAAAGCTCCAGCCCCATCCTCTTCCCCAGGCCTGGTGGTTCCTTTCCCACTGAACTGCAGGTGGGGATGAGGTGAGTGCATTGCATGGATGGGATCTGGGAGTAGAGGTTGGGATACAGGGAGCACATTCAGGACGCATCTGATGATAGCAGAGTGAAGCAGAAGGATGTGTGTGATAGAATTTAGCTGAGAGGGAGGTATTTTATTATATAATAGATCAGAGTACCTGGGCTTTGCTGATGTTCCCCAAGGGCAGAGCTGCTGCCGTTCTGGTGCTGGCCAAAGCTCTGCTGTGCATCCCTGGATTCCTCACCTGCATGGAAGGGCACAAGTTCTATGGAGATACCCAAGTTGTTATTCTGCAAAATAGTATAAAAATTCCTTATATATTGGAATTCAGCACTAAAGAGTTTGTACAATGAGGTGAAGAGTTCTGCTTCTGTGAAGACTGGAGATCAACAGCTGACTAATGCCTTTATTGGCATTCTTGGGGAATCCACTTGATAATTTTTTTCAGTGCATGACTGAATAATTATTACTTTGGAAACATCTTCCTAAGCCATACGTATGTGTGATTTGTTAGGATAACTGAACTTTTTAGTACATTATTTCAAAAGAAGGGAAAAAAATGTGCTGTGCTAACATGCAAAACTGTCACTGTTCTGCCATAATAATTACATCTTTGCCAAGAAAAGGAAATATTTTGAAAGGAATGTTGAAGGATAGAAACAGATTTTTAGAATAGCTACCTCTTTTAGTTTTTGCTAGTGACTCTTGAGTTATAAACAAGTGAGCTTGAAATTCTAAGATATCATCTGCTACTCCTGGCCTTACAGGGATTCTGGGTCTTGCCCCAGGTACCCCGCTGTAATTAGGAAGCAGCTTAAACCTTCAAGCTCTATCAGGGTTACTCTGCATTAATGGAGTAACTCAACTACTGCAGACAATCTGAAGTGCTGTGTGAATACCTCACTTACTCCAGTACAGATTATCCACCACATCTCAACAAACTCCAACAAATCACGAGGCCATTCTGGGTTTTCTGTCAGTTCAACAAAATATTTCAAAGCCTCTTCTATCTTTCTGCAATTGAAGCATTTCATCGTGGGAACCCATACTTCTCTTCCTTGATTCTGCCATGAGCTATTTTCAAGACTTATTTGCAGGTTAATTAACTTCTTGGCATCTTGGTTACTTAGTCTGTAAAATGCAATATTAAGTCCTAAACACTGTGGAGGTGGTCAGATAGTATCAAGAGTGTCATTACCACTGCCATTCATCTGAGGTTTAGTTCTATTCTGCCTCACTCTACTCTGTCTTTGGAAATGCCACAGGGTGAGTAGGTGGAAGGAGTCTGTGCAACTTCTGTGCTGTAGAGTCTCATTAATTATTTTAATAAGGCAAGAGCCAAAGCCTTGGCATTGGAGGTCAGTAACAACAGCAGGAACTTGAATGTGTCTGACTCAGCTTTTTCTGTGCCTTGAGTTTAAGTGTTCCCTCTCTGAAAAAGGGGCTCAGGATTGAAAGTTTGGGTAGGTTTCATTGCAAAACTGAAGATGAGTTTGTGTGCAAAGGAATATTTTTGGCTTTAGCCAGAGAGGGGAAGTCTTGTTCATTCAGTCTGAAAATACAAATACTACAGCAGTGCTTCCTTCAGGTGTTGTTATCTAGCTTTTGGGAAAGGTCTAGTCTGGATTAGGTTATAATGCATGGTTTAATTAATAGTATGTTCTTTTCATTTTCTTCCCTGAGAAACAGGGAATATATGGCATTATGTTGTTATATTGTTGAATACAGTACCAACATACTCATGTTTATTCACTGCAATTGGGGAGTGAATTATTTAAATTGCATTGTAGCATGCAGTGTAAGCAGTTGCAGGAACAAAGATAAAATGTTATTTTTTGAAGCTGCAATAAAATGATGAAGCTGGTTCTGTAGGATTCATCTCGAGGTGATTTCTTCCACTGCTTCATCCATGAAATCCCTTTCTAATGCCAGGTGATGTGGTCCAAAATCTAGAACAGGAGCAAGTGCCTGCTGATTTTACTTGCTTTATATTGTTTATATTATTTACTTGCTTTATATAGATGGCACAAGTGTAACCTGCAGTTTTCCATTTACTCAGAGGTATCCAAGCAGTCAGATGTTACTTTTGTGATAGTGAGAAACTTCTGTTAATTCCTGAGTTTGTCCCAAAAGCAACCCTTTCTCTCCCACAAAATGTCCTGTGCACATACAGTTATATAAAAATTGCTCTTGCTAGTTATAACTTGGTCACTACTGAGACCACAATTACCAGTTTATCAGAAATTAACTCAAAAGCTATGTTTATTTAATTTTCTTAACATCTTTCAAAATGTTCAAATGACTTAACTCTGGACCCTTTGGTCTTTGTGCCAGTATTAATTCCTAGGTTTGTTTTGTTTCAAATCGTGAGTTATACATATTTTAGCTACATATATTTGCAGCTCTTTGGACACTTCATAAATCTATTGGTGAAGCTTAGGCTGAAGTAGCTACAGTCTAGTTAAAAAATATATGTATTTATACATACACAGAGACATTGTTTGAACTATGCATTACTGCTGCATATTTTCCTTATAGAGCATTATTCCCTTTTTAATGTTAGGATTTTCAACTTTCCTGGATGCTGAGGCTGTTTGAAAAATCTTCAGGCAAGAAGCTGTAAATATGTCATTACAAAACAGATCATAGGCTCCCATCCCCTTAAGGCTTCAGCTGAAAGGAACAAGCACCTTATGGTGGTTCTTTGTAAAATAAATTCATCCATAACAGTTAAATATAACCACTTTGATTACTTGGAGATTAGAAAAAATACTTTCCTTTTAATCTTCCTGTTATATGAGCCACCTAAAGAGAAGACCATGCTACCAAAATTTTTTCTTTTTCTGGTCAGTTCTGTAGTGCTGATGCTGAAGACAGAGCTGGAAAATCTTTGAAGTTTAAAAACCAGAGTCTGCAGTGTAATCACAAGAGAGATGCCCTGCAGGTAGAATTGTAAGGGTAATTTCTCCTCTACATGGTGGCTACAGGAAGGTGTCTACACTGCTCAGCTCCTTTGTAGAGGCATAAAAACTGGAGGGCAGCAGGTGGTTTAAGACTTATTGATTTATTTTTTTGGTTTGTTTCTGTAATTCAGATCAATGCGCAAACCTCAGGTCAATACAAGGCAGGCTAAAGGCCTGGCTATTTTCATCTAAGCAGTAAAGCTGCTATTGCCAAGTTTTTCCACTAGAGAAAGATGCAATTGTTGCAGTTTTCAGTGTTTCCTACAAAAGATAGCAAAAGAGAAGTAGAAAAGTTCCCTTGCGTTCAAAAGAATGAACAACTTTTCTTTTTTTCTTACTTGATTTTTAGTTTGGCCTTTTTTTTTTTTTTTTTTTTTAATGCTACTTGTACTACTTGTCCTTCATTCATAGGCTTTTGATCCAGCCTTAGTTTTATGGACAAAGCGCTGAATGCTATAAAGTGAGGATTTGTGGGTTTCTGGGTGTTCAGAACACTCAGGATGAGAGTTCTAAAAATGTTTACTTCAGTTCTACATTTGAATACTTAGAGGTATCACCTGCTTGGTTTTTCCTCACAGCTCCAGTTGTCTTCTGAAAATGGATAGAAAATAAATTACTGCACATATTCCTCATATATAATTTGAGCAGAATGTTTCTATTTAATGGTGATGTTTTACTTCTCTGGGGATTTAAGTTGTCAGATACCTGGCTGTTTCCTTTGAGGACATCAGATAACAAAAAACCCAACAACTACTGTATCTTTTTTAATACAGTATTTAATACAAAAAATGGATGTGTAAGAGCTATGTTTCTTGATTAGAATACTTTCTAATTGTTTTTAATTTTATTTCAGCTTTACTGTTGGAAGCTCAGTCAACGCCGTTTCAAATAACTCCTTCAACCATGGCAAATATTGTGAAAGGCCTGTATACACTACGACCAGGTAAAAAAGAAAAATGTCTCTAGGGCTCCTATATTGTGGTTATGATGCTTTCCTAAACATGTATCCAGTCACAGTCTACCTAATGTACATTTAAACAAGTGTGCATGGTGTTCTGCCCGTCAGGATGCTTAGTTCAGTTATGCAAAAGCCCTGGTTCTTCTTGTTGTCCTCCTCTGTGACCTGCTCAAGATACTATGTGAATACCAAAAAAATTAAAAAAAATAATAATCCAACCTTCTACTCTGGATTCAAAGACCTGTTTCTTCTGCTGTGTAGAAATAAAGAAGGAAGAGTGTTTAATGAGCCAGTCATGGTAGAAGTTTAGAAGTATTGAAATGGTGAAAGTTATATTGTGAGTTGCTCTTCAAATGTCCATATCTTTGATGTGAGATGACTGACTGCTTCTTCTATGAAACCACTATATATATGTATGTGTGTGTGTATCGTTTAGTTTTGTAGTTTTTAAATTCAAGATCTTAAAATGTATTTAAAATAAAATTACATTTGTCAAAGAGGAAGATTTTCACATAAGATCTCTTCCATGTGTTGTTTTTTTTTTTTATATAGAATGGGTACAGATGGCACCAGCTTTATTTTCTAAATTCATCCCAAATATTCTACCCCCTGCTGTGGAATCTGAACTTCAGGAATATGCTGCTCAAGACCAGAAACTTCAAAGAGAGCTTATGCAGAATGGATTTACTAGGTAATAATTTCCAGCCTTCTGTAAGTGATGAAATGGTTAAAATGGATACACCTAAAATACTGAAGAAATAATTTGATAATTTTCACAACTCATTATCTGAAGTATGGCCTTATTTTCCACATGTTTTGAGCACTGCCAACCCTGCAGATGGTACTAAAATGTAGAGGAGCATAAGTCTTGAAATATTTTCCTGAAACAGATTGCTTACAGTTCATGGCTCCCTTTGTTTTGGCTGTGCTTCCAATGCATGATCATGCCTTTGTTCAGCCTTTGCTTTGGCTGTTTTATTTTCTACAAGCTGAGTTTTTTTCTCATAATGCTTCTGAAAATGTCAGGTGATTACTTCTTATTCCACTTTCAGAGCTATTTATACAGTCAAGATGATTGTTTCAAAAAGTCATTTCTCTTTTGAGTATTGAATTGGAATGGGGGGAAAAAAAGAATGGCAAAAGAGTGGAAAATTTTCGTTACCAATTTTTTTTTTCACTCTGGGCTGTGCCTGTTGCTCCTCTGTTAAACTGCCTGAACAGGAGCACTGTGCTGTCACCTCAGCACTGGACTGTTTTTGTAGGAGTGTGTCAAACCAAGATCAAGCTGGGGAAGCTATCTTTGTGTTCCCAAGAGAATCATTTCTGCATTCTTCCTGTTACCTGTGCAGTGCTGGGAATCGGTAAAGAGTCACTAGGGATGGTTGGTGTTAGATCTGTGCCTGCATTTCATATTCTCATGTAGTTTTCCTGAAAGGTAATATACCTCTCTTCATAGCTTGGTAAATTACTGAGCTTCAGAACTCTACTACTGACTCAAATGCAAAGGGTATTCTACACTCACCCCTTGAAAGGCTTTCTTTTGAGCAAAAGAATTTTTTTATAGATACTCATGAGTTAAGATGCAAAGCTGTAAGACCTTGGGCTGAGTAAAGCAGTGCATTTTGCTCAAGAAATACAAGTCTGAGACTTTGAAACTGAGTAGGCACATAATGCTGACAATGTAATGTACACCAAAAAAAAAAAAAAAAAAAAAAAAAGGAACATGCTTGTTTAGTCTAGCTTTCAATTTTACTAATTCTGTTGGTGGTTTATTACAACTGCATTTCTCCAGCTTCACACTTCATAGAGAATGAAAATGAAGTTTCAAGTAGTAGCAGTCCACGGCCACAAAAACAGTTGGTTTCAGAAACATTTTTCCCCAATGACCTGAATAAAAGACAGGCAGGTCAGCTGGGCTGTGGAGTTCTTGGGCTGGTAGTGTGAGCATGATACTATATGGGAAGATAAGAAGAGTAGTGGGAAGGACACAGCATTGCAAAAGCTGGATGCTTCTGTGGTGCTCTCTTATTAGAGATTTGGTGGGATCCTCTCCTGGTTTATGCAGAAAAGTAATTTTCTGGCACTACCCATAGGAAGTTGTTTCTGTCCTTTGTGATGGGAAGTGTCAAAGAAGAGATGAGGGCTTGAGGATAGTCATGGGAGGAAGAAAAAAGTCAAGGTTTCTGTGTCATAGTTTGCAGAGTCTTAGTTTCTAAGAGTTCTTCTTCCTTCTGGCTTTCTGCATTGTGGCATCTTTTGAGTATTTGATGTGTGAAGAGTTTTGTTATGCCATGTAGGGTTAGAAAATTGGCCAATTCTAGCCCCATGCTTTTGTGCAACTGTTCCTATGCATCTTGCTTTCAATTTATTTCAAAGAAAGTAAAATAAACCCTTGCAGTAGAGTAACTGATTGATGGTGTTCAGTGTCTGATGAATGCATTTTGCACAGCATATTTTGCCTGACAGTACTGTCAGGGAGACAGTGCAACCTGGTAAACATGAGGGTTATGTAAAGTGTTAGAGTCTGTCATCAGGAAAAGGGCACAGATGAAATAAAACTGAAATACAAGTAATTTGTTTTCTACATGGCATTTTGCAGTGGTATTTGAAATGCATTTTGCCTTAAAATGCATTTCAAGATGTAATAAGCTTCTTCCTGTGTTATGAACAGAGGGTATATTTATTTATTTATAACTTTTCAGAATTGTTCAGGGGTTATATTCCTTCTCATAGAGATCCATATGTATTTATATTTATATCTGTATTTATATTTATAGTTATATTTTTAAAAGGTTGTTTTTCTCTCTTACTAAGCAGTTGTCTTCTGAGTTAGTATGAAATGTCAATTATTTACCTCTAATTGTACACAAAACTGGTGATCTTTTTGCTGCTGCATTTCTTACAGCAATAACCCTGAGGAACACAGCACAGTGAGGGATCTTCAGCAGCATTAGTGGCATGTCAGGTTCTTTTTGAAATAGCTTATCAACATTGTTAAATATTAGAGTTGCTGCAGAAAGTGGGAGCAGAAGCCAGTTGCTTGGCAGTATTTCTCTTGTGAAGGACCTTAATCAAGGCATGCACAGCAGTTCCATCACCTTAAGTGTGGTTTCAGGGAAAAACACTTTGTGTTAGTAGAAAAAGCCCCAATTGCTAAAAAGTTTCAGCAGAAAAATGTGAAATTGTAGCCACTGTGATAGAAGCCTGATGGAGTCTCTCTTTTTTATATAACAGTGTCAGAAGCATAACCACCAGCACAGGAAAATTGAGAAGTGTTGGGTTTTCAGGAGAATCTTACCTTTTTAGACAGATAGGTGCAGAGCTTTTCACACAGGTCTGTAAAGTTTGGTTGAGGAGTTTGAATTAAGGAAAACAACTTTATGCGTGACTTCAGATGACAGCATGCCTGAGCAATATTCCTCATCTTACTTTTGTAAAAATGATCCTATAAATTCAAACCTACTATCTTTAACAAATGAGTGAGCTAATTAAATCTATGCAATACAGTTTATACATCTGTTTTAATAAATGGAGAATCCTGCAGCCATGTCGTGTTGCTACTGGGTTAGTCTGCTGTTTATAAAGTCTACATTTTGATCATGCCAAGGTACTGCACTATTGTTTTCCCTTTTTTAAAATCATAGAATGATTTGGGTTGGAAGGACCTTTAGAAGTCATCTAGTCCAGCCCTTCTGCAGTGAGCAGGGACATGTTCCATCAGCTCAGGTTGTCCTGACAATCCCTTTCTCCCTTCTTTCCCAGAGGTGATCAGTCCCGCAAGAGAGCTGGAGAAGAGTTAACTTACAGTAAGTATGGATCTAACCAGCATGCTGACAGGTTGGGCAGGCAGGTGGCGGTGGATTTCTGGCTTCTTGGGGGTGGCAAGGTGTCAGAGACGTCATCACCACACGTAGCAAGCTGTCTGCCAATGTAACCTTTGCCATTGTAAGGAATAAGAAACTTCTTAGATCTAGAGATCAGTAAAGGCAGTAACATAACATGGCTACCAAGGCCTCGATGCTTCCACTTCATTTAAGGGGAAGCTGAAGTCTTGAGGGAAAATAATACAGTTGTCCCAAGTCTCTGCCAGGTCAGGATACACAGAGCAGGCACTCACATGATGAGCCAGAAGACCTCTGATATTTATTACCCACTTGGTGTTTCTGTTTGGGGGGGTTTAAGCTTTTCAAGTTAGAACCCTTGATGACCTGCCTAGCCTGAGATCCACCTCCCCTGCCATACTAAAGGCCCTGTTTGGCTACAAATGTTCAAGTCATGCAGTGGAGTAGTTCTGTTCCATCTGTAGATAAAGTCTCCTGCTGAATATTGAACTGTGAGCGTCTTCACTTTGTTACTCCCTTAATTTCCCTCCCAGTGTGGGGAAGAGACATTTCCTATTTTCTGTACTTCAGACAACCCTAATTTGGGTACAGAACTGTTCTGCGCTGATTAAACACTCAACCAGGATTGAATCTAGCCTTGTACATTCTAGGTTATGATTGAATTTCACTTGTCATTGAATAACCTTGGGGGTTGGGGGATAATATCTGTCCTAGTGCTGTTGTTAAATTCATTTTTATTGCATTCTTTCCACCACATTTCCTCCTCTGCTTTCAGCTGGGTATGTTTGCTTTATTTTCTACCATATGATGTCAAGACACTTTTATGATGAGCTCTTCTTAAATCTGGAATGAATGAAGGGGTGTTCAGGTGGTGGATCAGCTTCTGTTTACACTGTTAATGTTTGCAGGCAATGCTGGTTTTGAGTTGTTGGGGAAAGGAGGTGCAGGGGACGTCAGGTAGAAATTTTATATGAGAGAATTTCTTGGACTTTTTATATCATTTCAGATGGCTCATCAGCTTGTGCAAGCTCCAGGGGGTACAGATAGTGAATATACTGGATCAGCTTCTCTTCCTAGCCAGAACAGACACTGGAGGAGCACGGGTGGTATCCGGAGCCTCCTTTGGCAACTGCTGATACTCAAGCTCTGACATGAACTTCTGCCTCAAAGAAGAATTTTGGACTTTCTTCTTTCTACAATAAAATGTCAGTTGCTGCTACAACTGGGATGACTTTGAAAGACTTGATTCCTTGGCCTGGCCTCTCAGCAAGTTCACGTTCAGCGATTCTTGTGAGGAATGCACCTTGAAAACCAATCCTTTCAAAGTGGAAATGGGCAGCCAAAATCAGCAGCTTCCAAAAATATTAGAATGGAAGAATCTTTTTTGCACTCTTTTTCTTAATATTAAGGACATTCTTAAAACTAGTTAACACGTCAGTGTATTAGTTTTTAAACTTCAAGGTATTTTCTGGAGCTTTTACTTAATAAGAATAAAGTTTCATTATTTTGCAGTATTTGTTCATTAGTTAAAAAATTGTCACCTTTTAAGAGTTGGTCCCCTATAAGTTTATCTTCTGTCAGGGAGTTTAAAATTCCAGATTTTTCTTTTCTCTCTTTATTTTGAAATCAGTTTTACTTTGTGTTTGTACCCTGTGCCTTCAGCTTGTGCACTTTGCAACTTTATAGACCATATTTTGTTACTGCAAAATGTGTTCTTGAGGACAAACTTGATGTGAACAAACATTCTGCAAAGTTGCACTTTTCTCATGCATTAATGGGAGGTGAATTTAAGGAGGAAGACAGAAAAGTTGAACCTATCACCATCACTAATAGTGACTTGGAGGTTTGTCCCCTTTTATTTTCCATATGTGTTAGTGTTTAACGCTGGGACCAACTCTTGTAGAAACCTCTTACTGACTTTCCATTGGCTTCCATAATTGCAATAGCTTGAGGTGTGAATTCCAGACTGAAGGAAACATGAAGATGTGTTTTATGCTGTGCTGTGGAGAAACATTGTGGGCAGATTTCTCCAGGCTGGTAGGTCTGCAGAGCACATCTCCATCAGCACAAACCAAATTCACACCTGATCAGCAATGGTACCTGTCCAAGATGACTTTGCAGCCTCTGTGCCCTCTCTCCTGTTCTGGGGCTGTGATGGGGGTGTGATAGTGGCTGAAGTAAGGATCAGGGAGCTGACTGAGGGGTGGTGCATTGGGTGCATGGGCACCCATCAGCCTCCCACTTCCAGTTAGTGCAGACTCAGCTGGAGATCTAGCCGAGCCCAGTTCCAGGAGCTCTGGACTGATGGTCTGAGTCTTAATGATTGTGACACGGGTTTTAATCAGTAGTATGGCTCATGCAGTTGTTTCCTGAGAGGAGATACATACTTGAAAAAGCAGTTTGACTACAGATTTGTTGGTATTTTTCCTTTGTTTTTTTTTTTAATTTTTTATTTTAATCGCCTTTAGTTACGAAGAGAAATAAGCTGGTAACATAAAATCTTTCTGAAGTGAAACAAAGGATTATTTAGTTTTGTTTTGCACAGCTTATGCCTGTTCAGAAAGAACAACACACACAAAAAACCCAGCACAACTCCCTTTATGTTTGCATGAAATCATTACAAAATGCAGGAAAAGGATAAAAAAATTGATGCGGCAGGGAGAAAGTTGCTTTTTCTTTTTGTTTTTTAGCCAGGCTTCACAGAAATGAATTTAATTCTGTTAAGTTTCACATCAGCCACTTGGGCAATGTTGTTAATTTAGAGGGTGAGGGGGAGGATGAATGAGAAAGAAACTGCTGGGGTTTACAAGTTCTGATCCAATTCACCTGTGTTATTTCTTTGCATATTTGCAAAACCTATTTAATGTCGAGGAAGTTTTTGTTTTAAAATTAAAAATTAACGCTTTAGTGTTTTGGTTTTTTTGTTTTGTTTTGTTTTCTGTGTAGCACAATGCCAGCAGTCAAATCTCATCCCCAGCAGTGGACAAACAAACCACTCTGAGTAGGGAATTTTCAAGTGTTGATAGTGTTTCCTTCATCTTTGCTATCAGCTACTTAAGTTGAAGCAGAATGAGACAAAAACAGAGGTTTTGAAAATTTTGCTGAAGTACACACATGGAGAAGGTAAAGAAGGGTCATAGGTAACAAAAATTACTTGCCAGCTTCCAGATTTTTATCAGTTTGGGCTTTAAACAAAAATAAAACCTCTGATAGTGTCCTTAGCTTTAAAAAATAAAATCACTGTTTGCTGAAATGACAATATTCTTAAGAATAGATGTATTAACCTAATTAGGTTAAAGTCTGTTTACAGCTTCATTGGCACTCAAGCTCATGTAATACAGTAAGCAAGTTCTGTCCTCTCTCTGTCAAGTGATCACAATTCTTCTGCTCTGTCGGTGGTTTTACTGGTTCAAGTTTGTAAATAACACGTAGTGGTTTGGCTTCATCTTTGAGGCCAGGGTTCAACATTCATGTTTCGATGCACTGTGTTTGGGGCACAAACTTCCGGAACAATAAGTCCATCAAAAGGTAAAGCATTCCTGTCAGTGTGGTTCACTCTGTGTGCACCGGGTAGTGCTTGGATGCTTCTCAGTCCTGTGTAGCATTGTCCTCACTTGGCCACCATGCCTGAGAATCTGTTTGTTAAGCACTGTATTATGTTGTAAATTTGGCATTAAAAATTCCTGTATGTTTTGGCATTATCATAATGCTGAACTACTTTGTCAAAGACATTATCAACGTGACTCAGCATGACTAGAGCATACTTTACTAAATTATTTTGTTTCTCTGTAAACTTGTGTTTTACTTAGAGTAAAACTAACTCAGCCAACTTAAGCATTGGTACTGTAAAGCCACAATTACCAACAGCATGATCCTAACTGCAGTATTTAATTTAACCAAATAACTTGTGGTTAATCCGTTGCATCTGTAGCTTACTCTGTTAAGATTAAGCAGTAAAGTTGGTTATACAATGGGTGTCCTCTTTATGTTGCACTGGTACTATACCCAAACTTGCTACATTAAAGTATTTTTTAGATGAATTTCATTCCTTGATTTGGGAAGTTGAAATAGTCAGCAGTAATAAAAGGTCAAGATGCTTTTTTGAGACAAATTTTGAAGGGGAGGGTCTAACTAGGTAAGTACTCAACTTGTCTATGGTTGAATCTCCTGGATGCCTTTTGCAGTTGTTGAGGAGGTATTTGTGGATGAATACTTGAAAGCAAAAGCTTTTGTCTCCTGATGTTTGATTGAAATTCAATCAGCCAGATTATTCCCTTTTTAATTTTTTTCCCCTAATGTGGTTGTTTATTTGTGTAGGTTTAAAAAACAAAACCAAACCCGTAGAAACCAACTCCAAAGGCCACGTTCTGTGTGACTGAAGAACGTTTCCCCTCTATGCTTTGGCAACCCCGGTGAAAGGAGTGGTCTGTAGAACTATGGAATAAAAACACAACAGCTTGAATTTGACTCCTGTCTTCAACCCAGCTCCAGCTGAGAGAAGATAAGGGTGTTTTGATGCCTTGGCAAGGATGTGGTGGCACTCAGAGGCCACTTAGTTCAGCTCATAATGGGCTTTTTATGGTACCTTCAAGAATCAATAGGTTTTGATCATTATGAAAAGGTCCTGAAAAGGTCGTGTTGGGGAGTAATGGTCTCTGCTTAGGTTAGTGTGCTTCTTCTGCTCTAGGGCTGTGTCATTACATGAGGACACTGCTGTCTCTGCTCTAGTAAAAGATTTTGATTTTTTGGGGGGGCTCTCCTTGGTTGAAGACTCCTGAGATTGCTTTTCATGCCTGAATGCTCTAAGTCTGCTAATGGCAATTTAATGCTCTGCATCTTTGTGGTGGTGTTCGCCTGGTGTAGCACTGAGCTGCAAACTGTGCTCCCAATATGATCACTGGTCAGGAAAAATATAAATGGTCAGGTTTGGTGTGTCCCCTGGCCTCTGACATGTAGCAGACGTGGACATGTGCCTGGCTGGTAGGAGGTGCAGCTTTCTCCTTGCTGCTTCTCTGGCCCAGGGCAGGATGGAGCCCTACAGGGCAGTTCCCTCCCCAGGCTGATGCCTGCAGTTTGCAGCACGTCCCATCATGCATGTTCTCAGCCAGAGTCTGATCTCTGTTCATAATTATAATGGGTTTTGTGAAAGAAAATGGAGGTTTCAGTCCTGTTCAGTCTTTCATTTCTTGGTAAAATAGAGGTAGAGGTTGATCTTCCCCTCTGGAGCTTTCTTGGGAAATACTTTCTGCCTGGTAGAGGAGGGGGATCTTTCCTCCAAGGAAGAGGGCTATGGGTTATCTGTCTCTTTATATTTTTATTTTTTGTGTGTGTGTGCTGGTCTCCAAGGCAATGTGGTGCAAACCAGTCCATCCTCCTGAGTACAGTATGCTTATAGAACTGCAAGACTTTAATTCTGGATTTAATGTAGGATAAAACAAGCTTTTGGTAGGTTTACAAACTTCAGGTATTGGTAATCACAGAAGGCATGAACCAGAGCTGGACTTCCTCTGGCAGGTGTCAGTCTAGTTATTAAAGGTCAGAGGAAGTAATTATATCGAAGAGGGCATCACTTACCATAGCAGAATTTGGTGTGACACTATCCCAGCAAGATACTTCTATACCCTTAGCACCTGTTAAGAGAAAAAGGTCAGAAAAGCAAAAGTTTCACCTTGATCAGCACTGAAACCCCCTGGCTTTGAGTGGGGAGCAGAATGAGGTGCAAGGGGAAGGAAGCCTTACCTGGTGGCAGGAGCCCAGAGGATCAGCATCACTTCATTGCCAAACACACACTGTCTGGTTTGGCCTCAGTTGAAAGCTCCTTGACAAAGTGCTTTGTACTTTGCTGGAGGGAGTGAAAGGATTAAACCCATATGTCTGTACCTAACTTGAGTGACTGGTCTAAGGGGTTTCCAAAATTTCATAGGCAATGAATACTCTGAAATCCCTTCTAGCTGTCTCCATCTGTCTCTGGGTTGTTCCAGATACACTCTGGTTAATGTTCTTCTTCCTGAGCATCTGCTAACTGATCCAATAGCATGGGGTTGGACAGTTGGCACATGCACATCCCCCTAATGGTGACAGAATGAATTTAGTAATAGCTCCTATTACCTCTTCAGTATTGTTTTTCACCTAATCATTCCTTAATCAAAGCTGTTACAGTTTGTGGGATTACATGGATCATCACCAGCTCCTGGTAGCAGGCAGCAGGTAATTTATTTGTTAGCACCATTTGCCATCCATCAGCCAGGGGTATCTTAGGATGGTTGTTGGATGTTACCCTGGGAATGGAGTGCATGGTCAGGAGGAGAGCACCTGGAGGAGAATACAAGATGGGTGGAGGTCTGAGTGTACTGCCAGAGAGCTGAGCAGGATCACTGAGCAGGATCCTGCTGCTGGCCTGTAGGAGCATGGAGTGACCACAAAGGGAGCTGTCAGTTACCCTGGGATTGCTGATGGGCAGCACAGTCAGCTCAAATCTCCTCAGTACCATGCTGCTGTAACAGGAATGGCTGAGCACTGACACATGAGCCACGTTTGAAATGGGTCAAGGCACAAAATCTTAAAAAAAAAGTCTTATGTTAAGGTGCCTAACCTAAATTCCCTACGTGGCCAATGTGGAGCAGGGATTCTCCAGCAGGTGCCATGCAGCACTAGGTGAGTGTACCTCAGGATTTCCATTTGGGCATCTCTGTTCTTAGTCCTGGCCTGCTGTTACTTGGAGCCTTCTCATCAAAGGAGCTGGAGGCAGGACTTGCCAGACAGGACCTGTTCTACCTGGGCAAAAGCAGAAGGAAAACAGGATGGTTTGGTTTTTTTATTTAATGACTTTTGTATTCATTCCTCACTGAGCAGGCACCTGCTCCTGCAGGAACCAACTGTTCCCAGTTGCTTGGATAACCTGAGTTGTTCAAGGTATATGGTTTTGATGTCTGAGCTGGCTGGAATGAATGTGAGGCAGAATTTCACTCCAGCTTCACTCCCTTAAAATACGGAGATGCATCATTCCTGGTGAGTATTTACTTGAAAACAAAATAATCTCATTATCCCATTTGTTCCCTCAGTTACAACTTCTGAAAGCATGTTCGGGTGGTAACATTTTTCCCAGTGATGGCTCCAATCTTCTGCTTCCAACTGTTGCAGTGACTGAGTACAAATATACAGGAGAGTGCAATGAAGTTCTCCA
This sequence comes from Heliangelus exortis, assembly GCF_036169615.1. NCBI lineage: Eukaryota > Metazoa > Chordata > Aves > Apodiformes > Trochilidae > Heliangelus > Heliangelus exortis. The sequence continues at coordinate 29,217,896 of NC_092428.1, read as the reverse complement.
CACATACTCCTGATTAGTGTCCCCCTCCAGGAATGGGTCATGAACTGCAGTCACTGATATAAACCCTCCACCTCATTCATGTTTTGGCATAATAATATGTTGGGTTGCTTTCTAATAATTCCCAGTGTTGACTTTACCTTAGTAGTGGCTATATTTCAGGCTAACACCTCTTGGAGCTGTCACACTTCCACCATGTATTTGTGGGCAATAGTGGCTCCTCCTTGTGAGAGCAAAATTAGGATTGTGTTTTCCCCATGTTGGGTGATGTAAACATAAGTACTCTGCATTTCTTCCCCCCCATTTCTTAGTCCTGTAGCACTTTGTGGTCACTCCTCTTCTTTCCTTCCCTGGGTGCCTGTGAGCCTTGTGTTTCACTGCTCACTTCCTCTCCAGCTTTTTCTGAGCACAGCATTTAGGGTGACCCAGTGCTGTGGTGCTCTGCAGGTCACCTTTTTTCCCTTGTGAGCACTGTTGGTTCCTGCTCCATAGCTTTCTGGTGGCAATTTATTGATGTGGAAGAGCTTCTCCATTATCTGGTGATAGCTTTGTACAAATGTTTTGGTAAGAGAACTGTGGAAATCTGTATCTGCCACATACTTGTTGAGCGATCTGCTGTGTGTAACTCAGCCACGTATATTGTCATACAAGGCCATGGATCCATGGTATAAATTGCTGGAACAAACCCTCAGCATCCATATTTTGTATAGCTCACTACTGTAGCACATAGGTAGTGCTGGAAAGACTCAGTGTCTCAACTCTGACATCACAGATGACAAAAGTTCAAATGGGAATTTGTGATGTCACTCTGATCCTGCTGATGAATTTGGGATGATCATTATGACCTCCATGGGTGAAAGGAGCCAGGAAAGACTTTTAGCTTAAAAAAAATGAATTTTATTTAGCAAAGAGCTTCTGCAATTCTTTTTGCTGCAGATTCTCTGAGCTCAGACTAACAGCTCATCAGCTGATACAGGACAGGAAAACAAGGCAGCTTATTTGGCAGCTCCATTTCTCTGCTTGCCAACACAGCTACTTGTCTTCTAAGAACCCCCTGAAGATGCAAACTGAGCACAGGAGACCAAGTAGAGGAGCTCAGCAGTGATTTGGCAGCTGTGGCTGAGGGTTTAAATCCACAGGTGTCAGGGCAGAATGGTCTCCTTCATCACAGAGCACTTTAATGCCTTCTTATTTATTAAAACTCCCTGTCATCACACCTGCTGCTTTGATTGCTCCATTAAGAGAAACCACAGCTCTGCAGATTTCAGGAATTACTTTTGAGGGATATTTCACAAAGCCACTGTGCCCCTTCTGAAGCATGTAATACCTGGGCTTTTTTGTAAGAAGCCCAAATTGTGGTTTTCTGGTTCCAAAACTTGCATGGAGCTCTCTTGGCTCCTCTGAGGGTCTTTGCTGAGCTATGGGAGTGCTGGGTGTGTGGCTGTACCCCAAGCTGTGTGTGTGCCCTCAGATGTGTGTGCCCTCAGAAGGTTTTAATTAAAGGTGTAATGATGATGTGTGTATGATCCATGGCTAACCTTTGGGATTTTTATCTGCTTTGCCTAGTGAAGAGGGAAATAAAAGATTGTCTTTTGCCTGGGATATACTTAATTGAGCACAGAAGACAGCTCTTCCTTGGCCTTTGGGGAAGAATGGAGCAGAAGGCTGGAGCTGGGTGCTGGGCTGAGGAGGAGGTTATTATTTGTACCCTCAAAGTGTGTTTGTGTTTCCATTTAATAATTCCCAGGGCAGAACAAACCACCACTCTTAAGTTGATGCAGCTACTTTGCAGCCAGCCTTTGGCTGCATTTAAACCGTTTCAAGAGCTTTCTTGATTTTTTTTTTTTTTTTTTTAAGGCATTCTAAAAAAAAGAATGCATGGGGAGTTAGTTCCCACTAGAGCTAATTTTACTATCTGTTGGTCTGCCTCCTCAGAGTGACTTAGTTTAAGCTGACTTTGATGGATTTCTTGTGCTGAATGCAGAGAAATGTTTTGGTCATTATTAAATTATTCTCTTTATTTCTTCTATGAGCTACAGATACACAGAAAAAACCCACTATACCTGGCTCACCCTTAAGGGAGCCATTGTGACTTCATTTCTCTACCAATCAAAATAAAGATAAAAAAATCTGAATTTAAAGCAAAAGAGTGATGTTCATACAGAAGTAATAATTCTTCCCTCCTTCAGATAAATTTCAGAAAACAACTGGCTCAGCCCCAGGTCCTGATCTCTGAGGATTATCAGGCTCATGAAGAGCTGAGAACACAGCACTCAGTCATACAGAACATAGTCATACAGTCATACAGTCATGCGCTGAGATTATGCAAAACTTATTGTGAGCCTTCATAGGCAAGAATTTTAGTGTTTTTCAGGTTCTCCAACATACTCCCTGGAATTTGTATTTTTCCACGTGAATGTCAAATCCTGTCTCTATTTTGCCTCTCCAGTGTCTTCTGACTTGCAGATGCTGAACACTTTCAAACCCCTTAATATCCCTCCTAACATCCCTTGGGCTGCTCTCTGCACCTCCCTAAGCAGGTGAGCAAACAGGGAAGGAGAGGGGATGGGATGGATGGGGTGGGATGGGACGACACTACTGAGTTAAGGAAGGACCAGATTGCGGGTGGGTGGTCTCCTCGTCCCTTCCTAAGGAGAAATACCATGACCTGAATTCCCCTGGGTTTAGTAATCCTGTTTTAACTGCTTGGCAATCTGTGCCTCTGGCTTTCCAAATGTGCTCCTCTGGAGCTGTCTGTCCCCTTTCCCTTCTGAGCTGCCACCCTTGGGTGCTGCTCAGGAGTCAGTTTGTCACAGGCAGCTGGGGGAGGTTGCAGTTGTCAAAACAGCTATAATCTCCCTCTTCTGTGCTGGTGATGTACTGGCAATCATTGAGCAGCAATGCATTTTAGTTCTCTTTAATGGCCTTATTGCAGAAAAGATAAAAAACATAGGCAGTTTGATGTTTCAAAACAGATTGAAATCTTAGGCACTTCCAGTATCAACATAACCACTTCTTTGGGAATGAGGGAATTAATTTAAATATATTTAAATGTTCTACCAGCTATTCTAGCCTGTTATTCTGTGGGTGTTACTGTGCTGTCAATCAAGTTCTCCTGATTTATGTGTTCCTACAATGTAAGATTTTCTTCTGCTGTCACCTTCTTATAGTCTTCTTCAGTGTGTCTGATGTTGATGTCATCTGTGTGTTCTCTCCGATTTTATTCTCAAGCCATCCAAGCCTGTCACTACTTCTGCTTTTCACTCTGAGTCAGATCTATCAGAAAAGCTTTTTTCCTACTTTGTGGAAGATTCTTAGAAGCTAAAGAAATGAATACCAACCACCTATCAGTAATCTGCCTGATTACTTAAAGAGATACTGAGAGGATACTGTGTGCTCCAAGCTGGGCTGGAGGTGTAGTCAGGATGTCAGAGGTTTGTGTCACTGCAAAGGAATATTTTTCTTGCCTGTGTTTTAAGACAAAAATATACTTTAAGTTTCTTTAAATCCCAGAGCTGCAGTCAAACCCTCTCACACCACAAAATGAAGCTGGGGTTGTAATGAACAGTGAAACAAGGTGCCACGCACTGTGACCTTACAAAGATGTTTTGAAGTTCTGTCCCTGCTGAACTCAGGAAGGGATCCCCTGCAAAATACCCAGGGCTGAAGTTTTGACCTGAGGTGTTTGTGCAGCAAAGAGCTCAGACATGCAGCTGCATCCACTCTTGCACAAGGCAGGAACTGGCATCTGTTTTTTCTCTAAACGATGCACAAACCAAACAGGGATCCTGGGTTACACTGTGGCTTGAGTTGGAGGATCCAGACATGCAGAAACTGCTTAGACAGTAACTTAGGCAAGATATTAAGAGTGTCTTTGAGCTCGGTGAGCTCATGGCAGATGATTTCCTGCACCAAGAAATGGTGAAGGAGGTGATGTGGCTCTGTTTGCTGGCAGTGTTGTCTGACACTGGAAAAGTTTGTCTGAAACAAATGGCCCTGCTCTCAGCATCTTGAGAGATGCTGATGCTGAAAAGGCAAAAGAAAATGCCTCATGGGCCTGCAGCACCTGCCAAATGTGGTGTGTGTGATTGCTGGGTGCTTTTGGGGCCATTTGAGAGCAGAGCTGGTGCTGCTGAGGAGCAAGCAGGGTCACTGCCCCATTGCTTTGGGCAGACTTGGTCAGATCTTGTTAAACCTCTCAGCATATGAGCATCGCACACTTGGGTGTGTAGGGTGCTGCTTCTGAACCTACCCACACTGTTGTCTGGCCTGAAAAAAAACGGTCTCAGCAGTGTGCCACACCAAGACCTTGGGTGCTCTGTCCCTTGTCAGCCCAAGGAGCTTGGTGTGCCCTTGGGGAGCAGTAGAAGGAGGAGGAGAGATGGAGGAAAAGCAGGATATGCCAGTTGTGTTTGGGGTTGTTTGGACAGCCAAGAAAGGAGATTGTGGTCACCCAGCCTGCCCCTGCTTGTCTTTCCTCTGGTAGAGCTTCTGTTTCATGTGTGCTTGTAGAGCCTGGGGATAGAGACCAATGCTATTTGGAAGAGCTTTACCGCAGGAGCTTAGCAGCATGTTTGCCAGTTTTAGGAAAATTTCTTACTGCTGACCTTAATTTGGCAGTTCTCAGAGGGAGTCCAAAAAGTTGCTTGAAGCTCCTGTGACCACATCAGGATCAAAACCTGGTTCTTACTTTTTATGTCAGGAGATGTGTGGGAAAACCTCCAGTGACTTCTGATAAATAATTTCATGGCTTGAGCATGGAGAGACTTTTTGTTCCAGTCACAAGATGTTTTCCTTTGCTTAAAATCAGGGTTTTTTTTTGTCTAATTCACTGAACTCCAGAAGGTACAATTATTTGCTAGCATCACAATTGGTTTTAACGTTACTAATGCAATTCATGAACAATTTAAAAGAAATTTATGAACAATTTGAGAAACCATTCAGCATTTATGTTTATGACAGAATCCTAAGTTTAAAACCCAACAAACCTAGCTCTGCTTTTCCTCACACAAAGTACAAGTTGGAGAGCCCAAGATGGGGTGGGAATGCACTGCTGCAGAAGCAGCACCAGCGATGCCTCCCATGGGTTCTGCTTTGCTGAAGCCACCCAGGTGAGGAGGATATTCATCCTCTGAAATGTGGACGTCAACAGAAGCTTTGGACCAGCACAGTTATCCCAGGAAATGAGTGGTTTCTCCAGACAGAGCACAGGCAGACCTGGAGCCTTCCCAGGGGGCTGCCCACTGCAGTTGGGGCTCTTGCTGCCTGTAGGACATGTGGGTGAGAATCCTGTCACCAGAGCATCAATTTCTGATGAAACCAGCTGCCTGTAGGCTCTCTTAGCATTCCTCAAAGGCTTTCTCATGAAATCCTCTCACTGGTGAATTTCTCAGTATAAAAGTAATAGTGGGCAGCAAGGCTTCCTCACATCATGGCTCTTTCTTCCTCCTTGGTGTTAACTCCCTCTGTGAAACTCCTGTTTGCTCTCTTGTACTGGTCTTGGGCCATCTTTAGTGTGTGTTAGCATCCTTAAGTGATGCTTTTTGTTTCCTGTCAATACAGTAAGCACATGACTGATGTTTGAAGCGATGAAACCAATGCTTGTTTTATTTTTTTCTGGGTTTTGATTTTTTTATTTTTATTTTTTATTGTGAGGTGAGCTGGTTCAGGGATCTAAACAAAGAAAGCAACAGCCCAGCAGAACCAGGCAGGTGAGTGGTTTTCTACTCTGTTGCCCTCCCTGAACCAGCTGCCTGCAGGGGCTGATAGACACCAATACCTGTGCAGGAGAATGGCACAAGGGCTGAAGTCAGCTGAAGAAATAAGACCTGAAAAAAAAAAAAATCTCATTTTTTTTTTTGCCTCATTCTGAGGCATTGTTCTGGTTTTGGAAGCTGTGAGCATTGCTGCATTTCTTCCACAGTCACATACTGAGTGATGATCCCCATGGTGTAATTGGTGCTGCTGCTCCCTGGCCCATCCCATGCCAGCCCAAGGCCAAGGCCATGGTTTGCTCTCTGGTAAGTCCTTGTGTGTTCTGTGTAAAAGGCAGGCTATATAAAGATTTGTTCTGCTGGCATATTTTCACCACAGCAGAAAAAAAACCCCAGTTTTTTAAACCAGTTAATCCATTACAACACCATCAACTTGATGACTTTCAATTCCCTTCCCTACAAGACATCTCATGTATGTCTGTTCCTTGGTAACTGTTATTAGAAACTTTAAAACTGTCTAGTTGAATACCCAGAAATCAAGCCCTGAAATGACCTTCTTGCTAGTGATTTGGTTTTGCTGAAGCCATTTCAATATTTTTTTTTTAATGAGTTGATTCTTTTGAATTCATTTGACCAGCTCGCTGCTCACTTTGCTTCCTTGTGGTGAAAAGATGCTGTGAAATGGTTTTGTGTAAAAGAGTAACCTCTCTAAATGGAATGCTCTTGAATGAAAGGTGAGCAACAGATCCTGGAGGCCCCACCTTCTTGATTTGCATTCAGAAATACTTCACTGATTGGCACCTAGGGGATTGCCTGGCGTGAGATGGCATCTATACTCCAGTTTTGCTCACGGTGGAATGGGCTGGCTTTTTCTTGAAATTCCTGGGATCCAAAGAAAAAAGTTTCATGAAACAATTCAATTCTATTATTAATAAATGCAGGACTGTATCTTGGATGTGTAGCTGTGATCTTGTACAAACAGAGGCAGATAAGAATCAGAAGACAGATGTTTGTTTGATCAAAGGCAAGCTGAACACTGCAGAGAAAACTCAGAATGATTTCACCTGCTATTGAGCGGTGCCCAAGTGTATACCTGAAGTGACAGCTTAAATAAACACAACTGGTAACCCAAAGCCATTAAGTTTCTTGTGATTCAGGTCTGCTTTAGGGATTTTGCAATGAGCAGTCATTAGTGATTTCCATTAACTGTCTTTGGAGCAAACATTGTTCCAGCCAAGTGTTCCCAATTTTGTCCTGCTGACTGCAAAGTCTTCCTTTATATATATATATATATATATATATATATATATACATTTTTTTTTTTTTTTTTTTTTTTTTTTGCATTCATTTAGTATTAAAAAGCTTCCTAGTCCATGCCTCTATCTAAAGGTGCTCTTAGAAAGAGTGACACAAATTACTGTTGTTTTCCCATTGGCTATGAATTCCCTTTTCTTTGGGACCTGCCACAAAAGCAGTGCTTGCTTTAATCAGCTCTTGGTCTCCTTGTTTGGGAAGGCTTGCAAGGCTGACTGCCTTTCTCAGCTTGCTCTGTGCTCACAGTAATGAGGCATCAGGCTAATGAGACCATTGCCATTACAATTACCATCTTATTAAATCCTAATTAGGGGCCCAATTCTGCTCAGTGCTGAGTTCTTGTTGTAAGTAGCTGCATATTTTCACGTGCCTATTTTGGATCTCTAGTTGAAAGCAGCATTTGAAAAGTATTGAAGGTCCCTGCTCACGTAGAAGCTGTTTCAGTACTAATGGGGTACCTGACCCTAATGGTGTTGACTGGTGTGTAATGGTCAGAGCTGCCTGTCCTTCCTATGAGAAGCCCAGCATCAATGTCACTGCTCAATGGGCTGTGATTCACATGGCAGAAGGCTGCATGGTGCTGAAGGACAATATTTCCTATATAATGTTCTCTGGCAGATTGTTTTCTGCACATTCATGCACTTTTAAAAGGAGTTTGCAACTTTATTGTCCATCAGTGCCAATTAAATGCAAACTCAACATTAGCCAGACGTGCTTCCTCCTGAATAAACAACTCAATTCTGTCCTCCCAAGGATAGAAAACTGTAAATGTGTAATGTCTCTTTTGGAATTGAATTTCCAAATGACCTTCCCACTGCCTGCTTTCTGTCCTGCAGATGTTATTGAGCTGAGCAGGTCGTGCTGGTGCAGTTGCTGGACACTTTCCTGGTGTGCTTTAAGAAGCATCTCTCATGCTTGCCCTGGGCTGGCTATTTTGCTAATGCTTCTGTCAGGGAAGATTGTACAAAGTCTTTTTGGTCATGAGATGAGCCTGAGATGAAGTTTTAGGTCTCCTGCTCATGGTAATACTTCATTTCAGGCCTTGAGCAGTCTTCCAGCTCAGCCTGCAACAGTGGCTGCTCTGGGCTTGGAGGAGACTCTGCCTCAACCCCCAAATCTGAGCTTAGGGAGAGCCCTTTGGGCTGGGTCCCCAACAGAAAAGGGGCTGAGGTTTGTACATCAGTCCCTGTAGACCCCTGTGTGCACACAGATGTTTGTGAAGCAGATTTTTTTTGCCATCGGAGATTCTCTTCCCTATCAACCACCCAGACGGTCTGGTGTCAGTGTGCGGATGAGACCTTCCCTGTAGGTACGTTGTAAAATTAACATTGCAATGCTCCTGTCAAGCCCCAGTCTTTCTCATACCTTTATTTTTTTTACTCCCATTTACATCCCAGCAATCCCTGCTGAAGCAGTTTTCTGCTTTGGGTATGGCATATTGTACAGAGGAGGTGAGCTTCCCAGGGATGCTTTAAATGCTTCAAGAGATGCAAAGACTGCTGAATCCCTTCATGCATTTAAGAGATTAAGGATGCCTTTTGATGGTGGAAATTCAGCTCCTGGGCTGTCTGGGATGGGTCATTTCCATTGTCTCTCCCCTGTGTAGATTTTGTGCTCTATGCAGCTCCTTTGTCCTGACTCATTTCCTCCAGGTCTCCACTGAGGACCTTATCCAGGTCCTGGATAAGTGGGTGCTGCCCAGGACAGGCTTCAGGAAAACTTATGGGCTTTGTTTTTATTGTTAGCAAGTGCCTCACTGCAAGGAGAGATGTGGCACAGAACCAGAGCCTCCTGAGCATTCCTTTCTATTTCCCCTTTCTATGAACAGCACATGCTGCAAACCACACTTTTACTCTGGTTATGAGCTCAGAAAAGACTCCACTTATTGCTTGAAAGCAAGCTGCTTGCAGCCTGGCATGTTCTACTGCACAGGGATACCATTCACCAAAATGGATATTCCTAAACTTTTCCAGTTCCCCAGCAATTTGGCTGCACCACCTCCTGGTGTAACATATTCCTTCTTGGCCAGGGGTGTAACACAGCTGCTTGAGCCATTCATTGAAACCAGGAGTCCTTAGATTTATCTGTTGCTATGTGAATGGCACTTTCACACCTCTTGGTGCATCTATTAATGTGGAAAATAATAATTTTCACTGTCTTGCACCCAAGCTATGAAGCTTCATTTATCACTGGAAGTGCTCTGAGATGATTGATTCAGTGTCCATGAAAATGCCTGGTAAATACACAGCCCTGATGCACAGGTCTTGAGCAGGCTCTTTGAATAAAAGAAAACTTTGCATGTTGGTGGTGGAAATGCCTCTGCATAGCAGATCAGGGAGAGAAAAAAGTGCTGAGATCTTGTTGATTGATAACTTGAGGAATTTTGATCAGACAGATTAAAGAAATTACTGCTGGGATAATAGCAATTAGTATATATAGATATTTTTTTTTTTTTAATACAGACAGTAATTGTTGAAAAGAAGAGAAATTTGCTGAGATGAAAGGGAGCTTTCATACAGTACTTATTTTTTTTTCTGCTGGTGTCTTATTTTTAATTTCCTTTTATATCATGATACAAACCAGTTGGCAAACCTGGGTGACTGAGCAAGGAGCAACACTGGGAGGGCCAATGCTGGGCAGAGCCTCACAATCTGTGGGCTTAAAATATAAACCAGAAAAAGTAGAGGGTGGATAGAAAAGAACCAGAGGCAAGAAAACAGCCTGGCAGCATGAGAGTTGAGCAGGCATTCCTGTTTCAGCTAATGGAAATACAAGGGCACTTGATTTGAGTGTGCTAATGCCTTCATGGAGATGACTCTTGATGCTAAAAGGGCTCTTTTATGTAGCAACAGGATGAAGAATGAGAGGGACTGATTAGAAGTGAAACTGACAAGCTAGGAGCAATTTCTTTTTAAGATACCAACTGCTAGAATAAGCTGCTGGGAGGGTGGCAAATTTTCCTCATCCAGCTATCACTGTGTCTGAAATGGCTCGTTGTTAAGAATTGAGTCTTTTTGCTAAATATGTTCTGTACTTCAGTCACATGCAGATTTTTCTGCTTCCAGCTCAGCCAAGCTGGACCTACACATGGGGGTGTTTGGTGGCCATGGGTGCTGTGTGAGCCCTGTTGATGGACCTGCCCTGGGGAACAGCTCTAAAGCATCTCCTTAGCAGATCTCCCATCCTGATGGGCCAAAACCACGTATGGGAGAAATCACCTGCAGCTGGGCTTGCTCTTGCCCACAAATCCTGCTGGAGAGAAACAATTCTGAGAGGAACTGTAGATGCTTTAGTGAAAAATTCCTTTGATAGCCCTTTTGTGTGCTTTAGAAAAGAACCATAGAACAGAATCATTAAGGTTGGAAAAGACTTCTAAGCTCATCAAGCTCATCAACCCAACACCACCAGCCAAGTCAACCATGTCCCAAAATGCCACATCTACATGCTTTTTGAACACATACCTCCAGGGATGGTGACTCCACCACTTCCCCGGGCAGGCCGTTCCAAGAGCTTGGCCACTCTTTCAATCAAGAAATCTTTCCTAATTTTTCATCTTAACCTCCCCTGGTGAGACATCAGGCCATTTCCTCTCACCCTAATATATTATCCTGATATATTACTGTATACAACTAACATCCTGATATGTTAGCATCTGGGACACACACTTACATCCCAAGGGAAATCCCTGTGGCAATACGAGATGAATCGGCTGTGCCACAGGGGTGAGGCCTCTAAAGCTGGTGTTGAATCAGGTTGTTGAGCCTTCAAGATAAATTCCCTGTTACTGATGTGGATGCTGATAATTTCTTTTATTGGTTTATTTCTTTATTTGCTTATTTTTAAGGTAGAGGAGGCAAGCATGAGACTAGCTTGCTGCAGGTATCTGCCTCTGCTGGGACCTCAGGTTTGTATGGAGGGGGGGGATGCACCGTGCTGACATTTACATTGGTAGTGCCCAGTTGGGATGTGTAAAAACCCAGGTGGTGGTACTGATGAAATCTGGCTCTGATAAAGTGGATTTCAGAACAAATAGCTTATAGAACAAAGTTATATATGTCCTGTCCCCCGTGGTAGGGAGTGGGAGCAGATGCAGAGATCCCTGTGCTGGGAAACTACGGAGAGGTGAAGATTTCTGTGCCCTGGGGAAGAATCTGTCTCTTGCCCTGAGGAGTTTCTCTGGCAGGTCAAGGGAGGTAAGTGTCCCCTCTGCTCTGCTCTCAGGAGGTCCCATCTGGAGTACTGTGTCCATTCTGGGGGTCCTCAGCATAAAAAAAAAAAAAAAAAATGAAGCTCTAGGGGTGAGTCCATGGGAAGAAGGGACATGATGACAACGAGGACGACAACGACGATGATGATGATGATGATGATGATGATGGGAGAGCTGGAATATCTCTACTATGAGGATGGGCTGAGAGTTGGGGCTATTCAGCCTGGGGAAGATTCTGGAGAGGAAGTAAAAGAAGGAAAGAAAGAAGGAAGGAAAGAGAAGGAAAGAAAGAATGAAGGATAGAACGAAAAAAAGAAAGAAGGAAAGAAAGAATGAAGGATAGAATGAAAAAAAGAAAGAAGGAAAGAAAGGATGAAGGATAGAATGAAAAAAAGAAAGAAGGAAAGAAAGAAAAAAAGAAATAAGTACAAAAGAAAAAAAAGTACAAAAGATATAAAAATGAAAAAAGGACAAAACAGAGAAAAAAGAAAGAAAAAATGAAAGAAAGGAAAAAAAGGAGAAAAGGACAAAACAGAGAAAAAAGAAAGACAGGACGAGAGAAAGGAAAAAAAGGAGAAAGGGCCGAAAGAGAGAAAAAAGGAAGAAAGGAGGAAAGAAAGGAAAAAAAAGAGAGAAAGACGAAAGAGGAAAAAAAAAGGAAGAAAGGACGAGAGAAAGAAAAAAAAAAAGGAGAAAAAGATGGAAGAGAGAAAAAAGGAAGAAAGGATGAGAGAAAGAAAATATTGAGAAAAGGACAAAAGAGAAAAAAGGAAGAAAGGAAGAGAGAAAGAAAAGAAATGAGAAAATGATGGAAGAGAGAAAAAGGGAAGTAAGAACAAGAGAAAGAAAAAAACAGAGAAAAGCATGAAAGAGAGAAAAAAGGAAGAAAGGACAAGAGAATTGAAAAAAAAAGAGGTAAAGGACGGAAAAAAGAAAAAGGGAAGAAATGATAGAAAGGAAAAAAAGGAGAAAGGGACGAAAGAGAGAAAAAAGAAAAAGAAGGGTAAAAGAATGAAAATAGAAAGAAAGGAGGAGAGAAAGAAAGAAAGGAGAAAAAGACGAAAGAGAGAATATAGAAGATATGACGACACAAATAAAAAAAAGAGGAAAAGAGCAAAAGAAAGAAAAATGAAAGAAAGGACAAAAGAGAAAAAAAAAGAAGAAACGGGTAAAAGAAAGAAAAAAAGAAAGCACTATAAAAAGGAAAAAAGGGCAAAAGAGAAAAAAGGAAGAAAGGACGAGTGAAAAAAAAAGGAGAAAAAGAGGAGAGAAAAAAAGGAAGAATGAGAGAGAAAAAAAAAGGAGAAAAGGACTGAAGAGAGAAAAAAGGAAGAAAGGACGAGAAAGGAAAAAAAAAGAAAGGGGTGAACGAGTGAAAAAAGAAAGAAATAAGGACACAAAGAAAAAAAAGAAAGGAAGAAACAAAGAAAAAAAGGAGAAAAGGGCAAAAGAGAGAAAAAAGAAAGAAAGGACGAGTGAAAGAAAAATAAGAAAAGAAAATAACAAGAGAAAGAAAAAAAGGAGAAAAGGACAAAATAGAAAAAAAAAGAAAGGATGAGAGAAGGAAAAAAGGAGAAAAAGATGGAAGAGAGAAAAAAAAAAAAGGACGAGAGAGTAAAAAAAGGAAGAAAGGACGAGAGAAGGAAAAAAAGGAGAAAAGGGTGAAAGAGAGAAAAGAGGAAGAAAGGATGAGAGCAATAAAAAAAAGGAGAAAAGGATGAGAGAAAAAAGATAGAAAGAACGAGAGAAAGGAAAAAAAGCAAAAAATGGTGAAAGAAAGAAGAAAGAAAGAAAGGATGACAAAAAGAAAAAAAAGGAGGAAAGGTTGAAAGAGCGAAGAAAGAAAAAAATGACGAGAGAAAGGAAAAAAAGGAGGAAAAGGCCGAAATCAAGAAAAAAGGAAGAGAGGATGAGAGAAAGGAAAAAAAGGAGAAAATACGAAAGAGAGAAAATAGAAAAAAGAACGAGAGAAAGGAAAAAAAGCAAAAAGTGGCAGAAGAAGAAAGAAAGAAAGGACAGAAGAAAGAAAAAAAAGGGGGAAATGGCAAAAAAAAGAAGAAAGCAAGAAAGGACAATAGAAAGAAAATAAAGAAGAGAAGGACGAGATAAAGAAAAAGGAAAGAAAGGACTAAAGGGAGAAAAAAAAGGAGAAGAAGGGTGAAAGAAAGAAGAAAGAAAGAAAGGACGACTAAAAAAAAAAAGATTAAAGGGCAAAGGAAAGAAGAAAGAAAGAAAGGACGACGGAAACAACTCACGCATGCTTCTAAAACTCTAGAATTACCGTATATTGATTACAATTGTATGAATATTAAAAAGGGGTGGGTTTACATCTATATTCATAGGGATTGCATCATGTTATTACAATATTCATGACAGGCGGAGTCTGGGTGGAGTCCTCTCTTGGGGAGATATCGGGGGTTGCTAGGGGGTCTTTGGATGAAGTAAGAAGTCTTCCTCAAACTTGAACCCTTTACCTTTCTTGTTTTCGCCAACTTCATTATCTTGTTACAGAGCAAAATTAGACCCTAGCCATAATTTTTCCCTTATCTGCTGGTTGTGGCGTTTTTATGTTGTCTCTGTGCATTCTTTTGGTGCCTTGTTAGCCTTGGCAGTGCCTTGTTTTAAGAACAAGGCCCATGCTTCAGTTATCGCCGAGACAGAAGTTTGTCTCGTTAAGGCCTTGTGTTGTTTACACAGTTTTTGTGGAAAATTATAGGTCTCATTTGCTTTGTCTAGCCCCATATTCACTTTCTTCTTAGTTTAATTCTGAATTTACTGGTTAGGAATACAAATTCATTAACATCATATATCACAATCCCCCATTTTCTTTTTTATAACCATTATGAATTTGTGTTCCTTTTAATAACTCTCTTCCTCAGAACTTGTGGATACACAGGTATGACACAAGATTCACATTTAAATGGATCATTTTTACCATGTAATCACCATTTACAGGAACACAAATTGATATCTTCTTCTTGTTTTTCTTTCCTTTTCTTAACAACTCTCCCCAAAGTGACTAATTTGTGTAAATTTTCTCCTCTTGTAAACTTGTTCCTTTTTTTTTTTTTTTTTTCCTCTTTTAAAGGTGTTGTTATTGTTTCCTTTCCCTAAAATAAATCTTTGTCATTTGCTTAAATCATAAAGCCTGTTATTTCTGTAAATTTGTGCAATGTCTACGAGTAGTGGCTAATTTTTCCTTACAGTCAAAATATAAAATAATATACTGCATATCCGGATTTTCTTTTCCCTTCTATTACACTGGAGGATCTGTATACAAATAATTTTTCTCCCTTCCCCAGTTCAGTATCACTTAAATCTGATCTCACTTTCATTTGGGTTTCTATTACTTGTAGGCAATCATGCTGTAATTTCTCTGATGGTTCCCCAAACAGAAATTGTGCAGGACTCTGCATTGAAGTTAATTTCTAAATTAGGAGAGTCTATCAATATGGTTTCATATTTCCCAACCTGGCTATCTGTCAGCCACTTTTCTGCCTTCTGCTGTAAAACACCTCTAACATTATGGGGGGTGTATACAGTCAGTGGTGCACTAAAGGCAACTTTCCGTGCTTCTATGAGTAATGCAGCTGCCACCAGAGCCTGTAAACAGGCTGGCCATCCCCTACTCATGGGGTCTAATAATTTTGAGCAGTATCCTACAGGTTTTTGGTTTTTTTTATTCCTGGCCAATCTTGAATAAGCACCCTATAAGCTGTCTGATTTGATACGTTGACAAATAAGAAAAATGTTTTTTCCAGGTTGGGGAGGCTCAATACTGGAGCTTGTATTAACGTTCTTTTTATTTCCTCTAATTTATGATCGTCTTTTTCCGACCATCCAGTTTCCTCATTTGTCAACTTCTCATACAAAAATTTTACCTTTTCACTATAACCCTCAATCCATGGCCTGCAATATCCTAGCAATCCCAGTAATTGTCTAATTTTCTTTTTAGTTTCTGGGGGTCTTAGAGCAACTATTCCTGATACCCTATCAGGATCCAGTTTCTTTTGACCTTTGCTTAGCCAATGTCCTAAATACTTTACTTCTTGCTCCACAAATTGCAATTTTGACTTTGACATTTTTAGTCCATTTTTCCCCAAGAAGTTTAATAATCTGATAGTAACTTCCCGAGTTTCTCTTTCAGTTTCCCCAGCTATTAATAGATCGTACACATATTTTAACAACCTCACATTCTCAGGCATTTCAAAATCCTGTAACAGCTTCTCCAAAGCCTGCCTGAATAAATTAGGTGACTCTATAAATCCTTGCAGTAACACAGTCCACCTTAACTGCTGTCTTCTCCCTGTCGATGGATCCTCCCACTCGAAAGCAAAATAATCTCTAGACTTTTCATGTAAAGGGCAAGCCCAAAATGCATCTTTTAAATCTATTACACTGTACCAAGTATAGTTGGGAGAAATGTGACTTAATAAAGTATAAAGATGGAAATTCAGTGATGACCCTCTGATTTACTGCCCTTAAATCCTGCACCATCCGGTATATTATTTCTTTACAGGCTGAATTGGTGTATTATGTGGGGACATGTGAGGTTCCAAAGTCCCTTGTTCTAAAAATCTATCTACAATAGGCTTTAACCCTTTCCGCCCCTCCATTGAAATAGGATATTGTTTAATCCTGATTGGGTTGTGTGGATCCATTATCTGAACTTCTATTGGATCCATATCTATCTTCCCAATCTCTCCCTCTGTATATCATAGTGAGGGATCAATTATTTCTTCATCCATTTCTGTCAGAGTACATAAATTAATTTGTAACTTTTCTCCATCACTTTGGATATTTATGATTAACTTCATGATCAAATCTGCCTAATAAATTTACTCTGCCTGTCCCTCACCAACTCTTCCAAACCCCTCTCAGGCCAATCTTTTAATTTCTCCAGCTTTTTCCTAATGCCTGAGCAAGCTTTCCCATATCCTTTTTTTAAAACTTCTAACATCACTTGTATTAAGGGGAACTGTCAGAAATCCTAATCCTCCTTGATTTCCTCCGAGTGGTACTTCCCTTATGGGGTACGTTAAAGCACTCTTGTGCTGTCTCTCTCAATTGGCTGCTCACCTTTCATTGTCAGAGTAGGTGACGACGGAGGTATTGCCGGTGCCGACGGAGCAAACGACGGCAGATTATGCAAACGTGGAGGAGGCAGACGGTCTAGAGGTTCTCATTTTTCTTTATCTTTGCTTTTCTTTTCATTCTCCTCCTCCCTAGGTTTTAATGTGAGGAGGGGCACTGTAGGTAAAGTAGAATTCTGGATCCATCAGTATGCATAGTCACTTTCTTCCTGTGAAAACGGTTTTGGCCAAATTGTCATGCAATATTGCACTACTTTCGCTTTAGTTTTTCCTTTTCTTTTTTCCCTTACTATCTCAATATTTAATCATAAGACCTAAAGGACTCTCCGGAGGAATATCTGATACCTGACTAGAACTCTTCGAACTCTGTCCCATAATATGAGGATTTTACTAGTGGTAATCCTCTCACCCTTTGCTCCTTCAATAAGAGTGTCTTGCAGGTGGCTTAAATACCTTATCACCCACCCATGAATCCCACAGGAATCGCTTCAGTCCTTCACCGGTCAAGTCTCTTGCGGGATATTGGAACCATGGTTACAAGACCTCCACAATCGCTCCAGAACCAGGTTCCGTCTCAGTCACACTCTCACACACAAGCAACCAAATCCCACCCAACTGAACGGAATACACCTTTAATAGTTACGACCCCGTCGTCTTCGTTGGGATCTTTGCGCGCAGAATTACGGGCAAAACACAATACAGTCCACAAAGGAGCTCATCACCAAAAAAAATTAAATATTTGCTTATTGCAATTTCAGATTCAGGATCCCGCCAGTGAAGCTGGGGGCCCAGAAAGGAGCCACCGAAGATCGGTGGGGCGCCCCCCCAATCCCGGACCTCAGTGCAAACACTGAGAGGGATCCCGAAAGAGCCCCAAGATTGTAAAAAATGACCGAGACTCAATATTCTGTTAATGGTTTAATTTAATTCATAAGATTGAAATTGCAGTGAGCAAAACAGCGCTTTTTTAGTTATGGATGTCCCATCCCAGGAAGTGTTCAGATCAGGTGGGAAGGGGCTTGGAGTAACCTGGGCTGGTGGGAGGTGTCCCTGCCAATGGCAGAGAGGTTAAAACATAGATGATCTTTAAGGTCTCTTCCAACCCAAACCAGTCTGTTTTTCCAGGGTGTGGGACTTGGATGTTGTAACATCTGCCTTCCTTTCTTTAAATAGGAAGCTCTCTGGACTCTGGAATGAAGGAGAAGTGGCTTCACAGTGTGGCAGTTGCAGGGGAAGTCAGGGTGGGTGCAGATTCAGGGGCTTCAGCAAGGGATGTGGATGGTGGCAGGGAGTCTGTAACCTTGGCTCTGCTTGGAGGGGTGGATTTATTCCCCCATGTTTTAGAAGGGCTGCCTGAAGGGAGGGGATATCTCTAAATGTGACAACAGAGGTGATGGTGGGTGGTCTGTGGATGAGGAGGGGAAGGAAGGATGTCAAGTTTGACAGCTGTTTGCCTTGTGTTTTCCTCCCAGACATCCAGTAAAAGCTACCAGGAGAAAACAGATGGGCAATGACTCTGCACCTCTCTGTTTCTCTCCTTCTCATCACCTCAGATGATGGCAGAGTGCCCAGAATCTCCCTGTCAGCTCTTGAGCAACTGCAAGATGTGCTGTCTGCCAAGGTAGGGAATGCAACCAAGCTCAAAGCAAAGTCCCAGCTTAGCCCCCCCACATTTCTTGTGCTCTCCTTATCCGTTAACAGAAAACCATCACCTTGACCCAAATGGATGTAATGCCTCAAAACCCAAAGAGTAGCCTCCTATCAATATCACATTCTTCTCCCTGTCAAAGGTGAGCCAAGAGAAATTGGAGGGTCACCCAAAAAGTGCCATGTCCAAGCAGTGGATTTGACTGTGGCCCTGCACATGTCAGGGGATGGGTTTTCTAAGCAAGGAAATGTGAGACACTGAGCTGGTTCCTCATTCTGAGGTGAATAGGCCAACTTTATACAGTCTGGGGAAAAGATCTCATTTAAACTATTCACACAAATATATGCCTGCATATGCAGGCACTAAAAAAAAAAACAAAAAACCTATCCTTATTTAAAAACAAATTTTAAAATGCCATAGCCCATGGCAGTAAGGAATATTTAAAGTCTGCAAGCAAGATGAGCCTGGTATTTCCATAAATCCCACAAGCAGAAGTTCTGCAGGTTTATTCTGTTGTTTTGTGCCTCATTTTAGTCCTTCATTCCTTCTGCCTTTTCTGTCCAAGTGTTCCAGTTGCCTGACTGCCCTGGGTGCTCTCTGGTCTTGCT
Organism: Heliangelus exortis; assembly: GCF_036169615.1. NCBI lineage: Eukaryota > Metazoa > Chordata > Aves > Apodiformes > Trochilidae > Heliangelus > Heliangelus exortis. The sequence goes on along the minus strand of NC_092428.1, from coordinate 29,199,315 downwards.
TGCACACACAGCCTGGGGAATCTTGGATGCAAAGAGTTGTGTTTTCCTTAATTTGCCTCCCCAGCCACGTGAGGGCTGTGAAAACAAGGTGGTGCAATGGTGCATAAATAATCACCGGGGTTTGCCCTGTGATGTGCAGGTGGATGAGCTGAGAACACAGAACTCACCTGCAGGTACTGTCCCTGTGCTCCTGGTGGGTGGTGGCACCCAGGAGCTGCAGGAGGAGCTCCTCCCTGGGGCCATGGGATGTGAGTGTGAGGTGGGGTAGGGGTGACAGTGCTCCCCAGCCCTGCAGGGGCCCTTACACCATCTCTCCTTCTCTGTGTTCTCAGAGGAACCATACCTACACCAGGAACAACCCAAGAGCTAGGAGGGAAGCTCCAAGGAGCAATATTCTGCTGCCTCGTCCTCTTGTGGCTTTTCAGCTGTTTAGAGCAGACACATTCTCCTCTTCTTGTCTTGCAAAAGTGGCAGCAAAAAAAGGGAAAAAGATCTGGGCTTGGCTAGCTCTACCAACCCACATCCCTTTGGTCTCCTTTGGGCTCTTCCCTACCTCTGGGCTAAATTTTGTGGTGAAGCTGGCAGGACTTCTTCCTCTTGGGTACAGAGGGCAGACCCAGCCTGGCCCCTGCTGAAGTTGGCTTCCAAAAAGCAGGATGAACAACAGAGGAGGGAGGTTACTGTGACAATTGCTTGTGCATGGGGGCTTAGCCTGATGGAATCAGAGAGAAGAACTTTTTGTAGCAGCTCATGTGTCCTATTCAATCTGTCCTTGCTTTAGCTTTGGGCAGCTTTGATGTTCCTCTGTTCAAAGCAGAAAGCCAGAGACCTGAGGATGATGCATGCCCCACAGGTTTTGCCAGCTGGCTGTGACCAGCTTCTGTTTGGGCAGCAGATAAGGCTTGTGATTTGGAAAGAGGTAGACAACCAGGTGCTGGCAGGGAAAGCTGATGAGTAATGTTGCTTTCCAGATGCTGTTTTGCTTTGAAATCCCACATGGCTTTTGTATGGCACTGTTAATGAGGGGTCTTGTCTGACTGGCATTCACAAAGAATCTTGGAACAGGCTGGAAACCCCCAACCCCCCCAAACTTACACAAACGCAGTGAAAGGTTTTGCTTTAATTTTTATATTCAGTCATCACAATTTGTAAATAACCTGTTCAGAGCTTAGGCTGTCACAGGGACAAAACACACTGGATATGGAGACAATTTTCACAGCAGCAGGAAACTAGCCAGGGCTTGTCTAGCTGCTGGAGCTGGCTTCATCAGGAAGCAGGAGACTTTCTGATCATCAGGCACAAACCAGTCCTTAGCAGGCTGTACAGCTCCACTTCCTTTGACATCTGCACTCTGTCTTATTCCTGGCTGATGAGATGATTGGGAATGACAGAATTCCTCAAGGGACCTCAGCTCCTGTCCAGCCTGGACTAAGAAGATAATAAATTTAGGGACTTAATCCAGTTAGGCTGAAAATGAGATTCCAGGAGATATTTGATGGGTGCAGGCCCCTTCCATGGGACCAGGTGCAGTGCATAGTTCCCATATGTATTTGTAAAATCATTCTAAAGATATATGTTTATTTTTATGAGCACTTAAAGCATCAGCAGCCAGCAGTGCACCTCTGCTAGATATAATATCTCTCTACAACCCCACTGAGCAGCCAAATGCTTTTATAGTGTAATTAATGGCTGCAGGAGACTCCATTGGCTTCTTTCTGGCTGAAAAGAGCACCAGTGGAGGAAAGCCAGAGAGCTTTCTCTGGGGCAGGATAGAGCCCCAGGGCCTTGGCTCTTCCTCCTTTCATCAGTTCCTCCACCTCTGCTCCAGACAAGTTCTCAGGAGATGTTGGGCTAATCCTACAGAACAATTATTGAATGAGAAATGTGTTGAATTTTAGAAGGCATCTGTAGTCACCATGGTCATCTGATCCACTCAGTCTGGACAATGTTCAAGCAATAACTGGGGAGGAAACTCATTACAAGGGGTTTTAATCAAACCTGGGTGAAGCATTTTCAAAAAAAACGAATCACTATAGCTGTGTGCTGTTAATTTAGAGGAAGGTTAGAGAATTGTTTCAGATGAGGAGAAAAAATAATCACTTTTTTATTTTGGAAGCATGGACTTCATTATTATTTGAAATGTTGACTTTTTATTGAACAGCTTCCCTTTTTTAAAATTTGATCCAAAAGGAAATGTTAGTAAACAGGTTTAAGTGACCTTCCATTTCAAACAATTTTGAAAGTTTAATCCAAGCAAAGTGTTCCTGTTTGTCTATATCAGTGACAACTTGAAGAGAAAAATGTCAAATTGGTTTATTTGGAGACAAACCATTTTCCAACTTGAACCCAGAAGTATTTATTTTACAATTAACCCTAGGTAATTTTTACATTTCCTACTAATATATAGTGATGCTTTGGTAATGACATGCAGTTTCCTTTAAGGTTACTTTAGTGCCTGTGTTGAAATTGGACCTATATATTTTTTTTAGATTTTAATGCTAAGTGATGAATTTGCCAACATCTTGCAATGACCTTTATGACTTGAAGTTTTCCAGAACTGACCTAATCAAAGATGAGATGGAATCAAAGTGAATTTTAAAATGTCTGGTTTATTATTCCCTGTTGAAATTCTTCTGTAATACTCGGCTGTCAGAAATGGAATTTATCATTAAGTTATTCACTTAGATAATTAAATGAACCTGCAGCTTTGGTTGAAATGAAAGTGGGAAAAGGCAGTGGGGTGCTACATGTGACAAGGTTCCTTTCTGGCAGATTTCTTGGGATTGTTTAATTGTCCACCCGTAGTCTGAAGAGGGTCCATTGATTTTCTGCTTTTGATATTTTTAAATTTATTATGGAGTCTGAAAATACAAGAACTCCCAGCAGTGTTCAGCTGAGCTTTTCTCTTTGTGTTGAGCCTGAAGGAGATTACAAGGAGGGCATAGAAGATCCAGGCCCTGATGCATCACTTGTTCCAAACACCCTAAAGGGCTCTTCTCTCCCCTCACCATCCTGTTGCAAACTAATTGCAGAAAATAAAAGGATGGTTGGGAAGGGCACCACTGTGTGACACAGAGTCCTACACAATGATGCCTCTGCACCAAGGATGCTCCTGACAAAGCTGCTTCTGCAGTTGCTGTTGCTGTGCCCCAGCGTTTTTGTGCTGGAGGAAGGTTTTCTGTAGTTAGGGTATGGTCAACATTTGGCCAGTGTGAGAGCCAAAGTGGCTGAATGAAGCCTTATCCTATTTGTAATTATATTCACAGCAGCTGCTGGGTTAATTTTAAAAGAAATATCCTGAACTGTGATGAAAGCTTAACTATGGAAAATCCTGCCTAATGGGAGAAAGACAAGCTTGGACCTAGGGTTGGTTTTGTCCATTAGGGATTTAGGAAATTCTGTAAGAAGAGGATGGAGATGATAAAAAAAGGTGCACAGGCTACAGTGGCTAAAGAAAGATGGTTTTGTTATTGTGGGGTTTTGTTTATTTTTAACTTTTTTTCTTTTTTTCCTTGGGAAAGGCAGTTTGAATCAAAACTTAACCTTTTTATGTCTGTTTGTCTCTTCTGAGACAGAGATATCCAGCTCTGCTGAGTCTGTGAGACATGTCCCATCTCTCAGAGGACTCTGCCCTTTCCCCCTCATGTCCAAGAAGAAAAGTGCTTCCTGGAGTTGAGTCCTTAGCCAGGCCGACAGAGACTGGTTTATTATTCAGACTTCATGATGTGACTGTTACTTGCTGTTTAATCAAAGATATTGGCATTTGAGTAGCATTATTTGGGCAAAATTGGTACATTTGTTTTGTACAAACTCTCTGAGGGGACTGTAAGGAATTTTCAAAGCACACCAAATCTCTGATTCATTCTGTTTCTCTTCTACTGCTACATTTGACCTTTTTAGTGAAGTGATTTTTAAAAATAAGTATTTCTGAATGCCAATATTTAGAAATTTGGGTAAAATACAGCCTCACTTAAGGGCTTTGCAGATTCTAGTGGTTTCCTTTGTTTTTGGTTGGTTGGTTGGTTTGGGTTTTTGTTTTTTTAATTTGTTCCGGGTTTTTTTTTAAGAAACTAAGACCCAGATGATTATCACAGGGCTTGTAATGTGTTTTGTGAATGATGTGCACATCTCCAACTGCCTTTGAAAAATGGAAGGCAGCACAACTACTTCCATAGCCACCCACTTCCCCAGTCAGCTCTCAGCTCTTTAGCATTCAGGAAGGTGCAGTTGCTGTGCTTTATGAAAAAAAATGTGTCCTGGTGACTGTAAAGGAATGAGACTCATTCCTCTGAGGAAAATGATAGCAATGCAGCTTAATATAGTGGTTCCCTTAGGTTACATCACAAAAGATGAATCAAATTACAGCTGCTGTTCATATACCACCTGTTCATAGCAAAATGGAATGCAAATAGAAACGTGGTTCAGTGCCTAATGGAGGGAAAGGACATGTCTCCATCAGCTTCCCTTTGTTCTCAAAGTGGTGTGTGCCTTCAAGAGGCTAAGGAAGAGGCAGTCTTAGGAGTGTTTTTGAGCAGTTACAGCAGCACGGGCCTCGTTGTTGCCTGAGTAAAGTGCTATGGGAGCAGTGAAATCACAGTTCCTTCACTCATTTTATTCTAAGCATTGATTTTCTCCTGTGAAATCACTGAAGGAGAACCCCAGGCCTTCAGTTTCATGCCCATTGTATGTCCTTCAGGCTGATTTACTCGTGGAGACCCTGAGAAATGATGAAATTCCACTGAACTCTGGTCATGGCAAGCAAAGATGTGCTGGGCTATGGGCTGAGGGGTGGGAGGACTTTGCTTCCCCCTCCTCCCCTCTGGCTGCAGTGGAGTTGGATGAGGACATTGCTGTCCCTAGCTGCTTGGTGGCAGCCACCCTGTCACTTCTGCTGGCGTGGCTTCTCCTGTGTTGTCTGAATGAGCCCTTAAGGGCAGATCAGCTCAGCTGGCTGAGCTACCACAGCTTTTTATCACACTAGGGTGATTCTGTGACAGTACAGGGGCACTTGATGGGGCAGAAACAAGCATCCAGGGGTTGGAAGTCATGAGTGAGAGTAACCACCATGCTGAAGGTTGGCCAGACCCAAATTCAAGGAGCTGCCTGAGCACAGAGCTAAATTGCTTCTTCCCCTTAGGTAGTAAAGAGGAACCCAGACTTGATTTTTTAAACAGTGATGCAGAGTTCTAATATTTGTATTATTTTTTTATTATGTTTAGTATTTTTATTACTTCTGCTATTTCTACCTGTCTATATGACAGGAGTCCCATGGACAAGACAAGGGGCAATGGGCACAAGTTGCTCCTTACGAGATTGCTGTTGAACACAAGAGATCAGTTTTTCACTCTGAGGTCAGTCAGACATTGGAATGGTCTCCCAGGGGAAGTGGTGGATTCCCCCACTTAGGAAAGTTTTCTGTCTCAGCTTGACATATCATATAAACAATAGTGTTAGAAAGGTTGGACCAGATGAGCCTTGAGGTCCTTTCCAACCTGACATCCTATGATTCTCTGGCACTTTTATACTATTTTAAAACACCCTTGAGGCAGAGGTGAGGACTGCCTTTTGTCTTTGCTTCTCCCCTTAAAGGCTTTTTGAAGGATCCAGCCCCTTCACCACAGTGTGTGCACCTCCTTATTTTCAAACCAGCAAAAATACCATAGGGTGGGAGTTGTCCTTGCAAACCTGTTATGATTATCACCCTCCTTAGCAAGTGTTGTTGTTGAACTCTGCTGCTACTCTTGGAGAAGCTCTCTGAGTGTTGACTGCTTCCCTTGGGAGTGTTCTTGACCCACTGGTGCATGGCAACATGAGTTTTTTTATGCCTTCGACCTGTTAGGTACACACGAGCACCCAGAAGGCACTGAAACTTCAGGATGATAAAAGGAAAGCACCTGAGAAGACTCCAGTCCTTCCCTACATCCACCAGGAAGGACAAGGATTGCTTCTTAGTTGTAGGATATGAGGAATGTACAGAAATGGCTGTGTAATATTTATTCAGATAAACATCTCTGCCCTTTGAAGGCAGAACTGACAATGTTAGCTGCCAGAAAATACGTAGGAAGATGATGTAT